>NC_084461.1:26369090-26672121 GCF_027409185.1 Cynocephalus volans | reverse complement strand
AAACCTCAACACCATGGGCCTAGGTTGTAAGCACACTACCACAAACCATTTCTTATACATCATGCCAGCAATGATTCATGCTTTGCCACACTTAAAATTAAAATAATGGAACTAAGGCATTATTGCAAAGTCTCATTATTTTTTTCATTTTCAAGGAGCTATTGGAGAGATTGATAGAAAAAAAAAAGATATGAACAACAAAAATGTAAGACATTGGACTCAGAAAAGAGAGAACTCAACACAAGATACAGATCAAGGTAAGTCCCCAGATGAATGTGAAAAGAATTCCCCAAATGAAAGCCAGGTACCTGGCTTAGACCACTAACTACCCAGGTTGGAGCAGTCTGGAGATTCTGGAAGAGATTTGCTTAAAATGATGAAACTGATAAAATACTTAATGTGTTCACACACATTTGATACTATAGCCATTTGAATTGTGTTTCTCACAAAGATGTGTTCAAGTCTTCACCCTGCTACCTGTGAACACCAACTTATTTGAAAATAGTGGCTTTGCAGATTTAATTAAGTTAAGGATCTCAAGATAAGATCATCTTGGCTTTAGGGTGGACCCTAAATCCAATGTATGGTATCCTTATAAGAGAAAAGAAAGGGAGTTTGGAGACACAGAAGATTGTCATATGAAGACGGAGGCAGATTGGAGTTATGCTGCCACAAACCAAGGAACACCAAAGTAACCAGAAGCTGGAAGAGGCAAAAAGGAATCCTCTTCCAGAAGTTTGAGAGGAAGCGTAGCTGGGTTTCAGACTTCTGGACTTCAGAAAGTGAAAGAATGTATTTCTGTTGTTTTAAACCCCCAAGTTTGTGGTAATTTGTTATAACAACCCTAGGAAACAAATACAGATATCTACGGTAACCAAAGCAAACAAAATCAAGGCAAGTTATGTCTGGGGAAATCATGTAATTCTACCAAAAAGAACATGATATTATAGAGTACTCTGACTGAAATATAAGTAAAATTTACATTGTCATAACAATACAAATACTAAGCACTAATCTGTAGTCTTATCAAGATTACAATCTAACTATACTTGTGATATGAGGAACGGGGAACTGGGCTTGAATGAAAGAGGAAGGATTGAAAGAGATCGAAATCCTCATCAATAGATAGTTTCAAAATGAGAAATCAAGAAGCAGCAATATAAGTAGTATTTAGCCAAATGGAGGCATATGCCAATATAATTAACTAAAGATTTGAAACAATTATCTCTGTGGAGTTACGACTGGGTGTGCATATGTAGAACCAGTTAATGTTTTGTAATCTGTGTATTTATAACTTTGATAAAAATCAATGCAATAATTTAAAAATGAATAGGAAATTAAAAAGTAGAGAAAAATAACGTAGATCCTCTTTAGAAAATTCTAGCTGGGAAAAGATGAAGGTGTGTACTGGTCTTGTAGTTATCTGAAAATACCAAAGAAAGTAACAGTATTAACAACTCTGTAACTCAGTCTCACATTGCCAGATATTCTATAGGTCTTTATTGCTGTAATTCCTTAATTGGAAGAGAAAACAGTAATAATAAGCACAGTAAAATTTATATGGCTATTGCTTCATAAAAATGTGTTATATTCAAAATAATTATATTAATAGTAAAATGTCAATATGATTTATTTTTTAAGTAAAATGCCACATGATTAGCATCTCTCTTCAGTAAAGAGTATAACATTTTTCTCTAAATTATTTTGTTGTGAGTAAAATATAAAACATTGTTATTATTGATCTCAGATATAAAGAAATATTACAATCTTACTTTATGCAATTACATTTCTCTATTGCTTTAAGAAGTGTTATAAATTATAAAACATAGTTGACATTAACTATTAGAATTTTTGAAACAATTGAAGTGCTCTGTATTTATTATTTATTATTACACAATATGTGTTAAGTTAAAACAGTAAAAAATAAACTAAACTTGAGTCCCAGTCACCTTTCAATTCTTAAATTTTAAGACTCTAACTTAACATTCTAATGAAATAAAGAGATTCTAATTGTTTAAAATGTAATGCAATCCCATAAATATTTAAAGTTGATATAGCCTAATTGCACATATATTTTAAATTATACATTTATTTATTTATTTTATCTATCATCCATCTAGCATTTGTCCACCTATGTACATATACACTGAAACAAGTTTAATATACTTGCTAATTTGGGGACATATATTGTATGATTCTTTATATAGTGTACTATATCCAGGCAAGCACTAGTGCTGGGTTACTGTTTCATTATTACATTTATTGTATTTTTCAGTCGATTCTCAAGATGCCAGTCTATATTAATTTTTATTAGTCGAAGATTTATTTTTGTATCCTTGAAATACCAATAGAGAAAAATGTTACTGTTTGCACTCTGTCAGAATATGACTAGTACTAAAAATGCCAGTATAGGGCTTAAAGGGTAACAAAGATTTTTCTTTCATAGTCATCTTCAGTTTAATGTCTATTGCTAACTTATTCTAATATTCAAACTGTTTGATATTAGTTTTCTCATTTGTAAAGTCATAATTTAGGGTAAATTATTTCTAAAGTATTTAATTTATAACATGCATTCTTATTTATGAGGTAATTACTAACTATATTGGGGAATTAAATTCACGGTGCACATACAAATTAATAATAATGAAAGCATAAGCAATCAATTGAACAAAAACAAATAGAAACTTTTAACATAATCTACCAACATATTCCTAGTCTGGAATTGTTCTGATTTCAACTGTAAGGAAAGGAAGTATTAAATAATGCTTTGGCATTTGGATTTTAGATTCTGATTCTGAGTGGAAATCTCTGAGTTTTTCATTTACCACATGTCTTTGAAGAACTCAATTTCTTTGTGTTTCTGTTTTCTCAGCCTATAAAATGGAGGTGACAATCACATTGGATACCCCATGGGTTTGTCGTAAGAGTCAAATGAGTCATATTTGAATGGCACTCAGTGTTGTATATAATTTAAGCTCCTCATTAATGTTATGGCATTCCCATTTTTCAAGACTCTTATGGAATTCCTACATTTAAAACTTGACCCATTCTATTATGTTCCCAGTTATTGCTGTTATTGTATTTTTAGATTGTGATTCCCTCCTCCCCTCATGTTAAACTTAGTACATTTGTGATTTCCTTTAAAGTTAGGAGCTCAGCATTATATCTGAGAGTCCAATCTCCTCTCTTTCAGAGCTTGCTGCTTTGCATCCCATTGACCTCAGATACTACAGCACACCTGACCTCACATTTTTCCACTAGACTAGACTATCCTGTACTCTGTTTTTGCTCACCATGTCTATTAGTTTGCTAGGGCTGCCATAACAAACATAGACTATCTGGCTTACACAGGAGAAACTTAACTTTCTCACAGTCATGGAGGCTAGAAGTTCGAGATCAAGGTGTCAGCAGGGTTAGTTTCTTCTGAGGCCTCTCTCCTTAGCTTGAAGATGGCTCCCTCCTCCCTGTGTCTTCACATGGTCTTTTCTCTGTATCTGTTTGTAACCGAATTTCCTTTTCTAGGACACCTGTAATGTTGGAATCAGGCCCACCCTAATGACCTCATTTTAACTTAATTACCACTTAAAAAACCCTGCCTCCATATACAGTCATATTTGGGATTACTGGGGATTAGGACTTCAATATATGAATTTTTGGAAAACAAAATTCAGCCCATAACAACACAGTTATTGCCCACATCATGTTTACTTCCAAAGCAAACAGTTCCACTTATTTGCTGCTACTGCTGGGTACTTCCCTGCAGATGAAGTAGCTGCTCTGTAAAATGTAGGAGCCATAGTGGCTATCTCTGGTAGTCATTTCTCAGAGTTTCAGTGATGTGTTCCCAAATACCTGCCACAAATGTCTACCTGATGTCATATCAGTACTTTCAACAGGGCCAAAATCAAACTTATTTAATTCTCAAAGTCTTCCCTTCTCGTGTAGTGCTTTGCCTGTGAATGAAACTCTTTGATTCTCAGGCTCAGAAGCAGAATCAATTTGAATCATTAAACTTCCCTGTTCTATCCTTTCTCAAGTTCAGTTAAACGTCCTCACCCTGATGTCTTCATCTCTTTTCCTTCTATTCCCATACTATTTTAGAACTGGTCTATTTTACAATCTGTTAGAATTTTTTACTTGTCTGTTTAACTTACGTGTCTCTTTATTGAGTGAGAATTAGACCAGGAACTCACTGCTTAAAACATGGGGGATATAAAATAAAAGGTAAATAAGTCTATGCACTTAACACAGTTGAAAAGTAGGTGGATAAATAATAGATTACTAAAATAATTTTAAAACATGTGGAATGTTTAATGGTGCTAAATTCACAAGAATTTTAAGAGCATGTGTATTAGTATGTTTCTGTTCGGCATTGCTCTAGTGAAGTCTCTATGCAATGATTCCGCCCCTGTGACAGATCTCTCTCTCTCTGGATCCCCAGGCTTTTCCGTGCATCCTTTCAAATCGGGTTGGAGGCTTCCAAGCCTCCACAGCTCTGGCATTCTGTGAGCCTTCAAACTTAACACCACATGGACACCACCAAGGCTTCTGGCTTGTATCTTTCTTTTTTGTTTTGTTTAATTTATTTTTATTAGCATATTCATTGTTACAAATCATACTTATTCTTTATGCTCCATATCCCATCCCTCATTTTCCCCCTCACCCCCCTCTAATAACCATAGATTTGCTCTCACCATCTGATAGATTAACTGTTCTGCTGTTGCTTTGTTGCCTAGATGATCTGTCCAGTACTGAGACAGGTGTGATCAAGTCCTCCCCTATTATCATAAATCAGATGCTTCTTCTATTACTCCAGAGTGTGCTTTGTGGAGAGAGAGGGCCTGTTGTTGGGGTTTTTTTTGTTTGTTTGTTTGTTTGGTCTCCACTGGTGCCTTTCCTGTGTCAATGTAGCATGCCATCTGCAGGGTGGCTATGACTGTTTCTATAGAGACTAGCTGCTTTTCTGGCAGGCATGGCAATTGTGATGGCTATGGTGGGCTACTCACATGGAAATGGTGTTTTTGGTGTGTTCTTTACCTGGTTGTGGTGGGTTTGGATTCCCCCAGCTCCATGCCTCTCTGGCTTGTATCTTTCAAAGCTGTGTGTCCAGCCACGCCTGGGGGCAATTTAGGCACATTTGGAGCAGCCAAAGCAGCTGGAATGCTGGGATGGGAAGCATCCTGAGGTGGCCCTGAGCAGTGAGTCCATGGAAGGCACCTCAGGCCTGTTACCGGAGACCATTCTGTTTCCCTAGGCCTTTGGGCCTGAAATGGAAGAGTTGGCCCCAGAGCCTTTTGCAATGATTTCAGAGCCTTTTTTTCCCCTTTTCTTGATACTCCCTTTCTTTTGTACTAATCTTCTTAGCAAATGGTTGCTGAGCTTCACCATTATGCTTCTCCTAAAAAATGCTCTCTCTGCTCTGCCATTTTCTGCCATGTGACACCTCTGGGTTCACTGTCACCACCACCAAGACCCTCACTGTAAGTTTTCCCTGGACTATGGACTTCTCAGTCTCTGAAACTGTAAGCAATAAATTTTGTTTTTTTATAAATCACCCAGTTCCAGGTATTTTGTTATAATCAACAGAAATGGACTAATACAGCATGTAATAGCAGAGTCATACTGATCTGGTAAGGTGTGTGGCAGGGAAGGGGTCAGGGGAGTCTTTTCTGCCAAATGTCATTTAAAGTGACAAATCACACAACTGGGCACATCACTAGTAGGAATGTTCACAACAGTTGAAAAAAGTAAAGACAATGACATACATTTTAGTTATAATGAGATTAGAGAGGGCAAATGTGAACATTAGAAAAATAGATAGAAATTTATACAACAGTCCAGATTCACAACTTGGATCTGGGTAGTAAAAATTACAATGGCTAGAATAATTAGATTAGTGAAGTATGTAATGACACAAATTAGTCTTCATTCCTTTATGAGATTTAAAATGAATCAAACTATCAAAGATGGCCCTAAAATTTCTGGTTTATTGGCCAGATGATAACAATAATATATATGTAGAAAATCTATTGTGCTAGTACCAAGAGCTTAGACTTTTAATTGGAGTGTGGATCTATATATTGGAGATTTTAGTAAAACTTCTTGTATAAACCTCAACAACTTTGCATCACCTAAGACTATAGTGTGATTCACTACAATATAATGTAACAAAAAAAGATACAAAGTTATTCAACTTCAAAATACTTTATTTTGAAGTTTTGAAAAAAATTTTAGAGTAGCGTTTCTTAAATTTTTTTATTGTTCCCCTAAGTATCTTTTGTAGATATTTTTCCTAATTTTCCCATGAAAAATTTAATAGCAAAGAGATATTACCATATGTGTGTATGTGTGTGTGTGTGTGTGTGTGTGTGTATACACATTTGTGCTTTATAAATAAAACTTTCAACTTTTTACATATCACCTCAAGGGTCAATACTGATCCCTTTAAGAGTGAGACTGCCTCCATATGGAATGTATGTTTTAGAATAGTCATTCCCATGATAATTATCTAGAATTTTTGAGGGGAGCTATTCGCCTTTATGAAGAATTAAAAATATCCCTATTTTCATGAAAATTTGAACTGTACTTATGGTCCTGTATTTGATTATATAAAGATCAGTCTAGTGGTTTATATAATTATATGGCTAATATAATTATAATTATATATATAATTTCATATTTATAATACCAAACACAACTGGAATAAACTGTTTTAGGAAAAAAGCAAGTGAATCAGTAGAAATATTAAAACTAAATTAATATTCAGTATGCTGTGACCATCTATCAGCCTACTTTTCCCAGTGACTGTAGAACATAAGTTAATTGAGTAATCTATTAATTGGATATCAGTAATAAAAATGCTCTGTGTAGACATATTTATTTACACACTTTGGATTCATTCCACTGTGTGTGTGCATGTGTGTGCTGTGTGTCTGAGAGAGAGTGAAAGCGAGAGAGAGAGAGATGCTAATTATGTAAATATAACAATTAAGTGATCAAAAATTTTAAAAATCTTGGAAAATGATATTTTTTATTTATTGATGTATTTTTAACTAGAAAATTAATAAAAATGCTCATGTCAAAGAAATATCGGTATACTGATTCACACTTACTAGATTGGAGATATGAATTTTAACTGAAATCACAGAAAGGTCTTTGGTTCAATTTGTTATTAAGATACCTGTTTAGTATAAATTCTCTTTTGTAAAATATTCAAATTGGCAATAAATGTGTAGTTACTTATTTACTCCTAAAATTTATAGCTGGAAGTTATTCTACGATAAGAAAATGAAAACATTCATTTCAATTTCACTTATGCTATCTGTTACAAAAGTTGTTAAACTCATAGGTTAAACTCCTAACATACCATTTCCTTTTTTATAAATGAGTTGCAAAATAATAGACTTTTCACATATCACATCTGAGGAATTTTTTTAATACTAAAATTTTATCTTACTTTATTAGTTGTTGAATTTAAATTGGACTTTTATCAACTTATTTTTCATTCTCCATATTAGTGAAGCAGAATTCAGACAACTTAATATATAACAGTATTAGTGAAGACCTATACAGCTCCATCATAAATGACTTGTGGCTGTCACAATGGAGCTGCAAATTCAATAGAACTCAGACTAAGATTTTATGCTGTTAGACATACAGCTGAGGTTCATATCTTGCACATCATAGATCATTGTTATATAACATTATCATTGAAATCATTTTCTAATAAAAGAAAAGTCACATTAAAAATACATAAAAGTCATTGTTACATAAAGGAAGAGTTCTTATACCAACGCAAAAAAAAAAAAAAAAAAAGAGAGTAAGTATAAGAGAAAAGCTTCTTTACTAGTAGAAAATTGAACAAGGGAACTTTACATATACCATTTAGAAAACATCCCAGAATCAACTCACATATATAAAGAATACTGAACCCTGTTAAAGCAGAACGGTTTGTCTTCTGTAAGTGACTTCGTTAACTATAAATTCTATTACTAGTCATTCTAAAGACTCATTGAAAAAGGTTATAGAAGGTGAGTGTAGAGGTTACATAAAGAAGCTTTCTGGATCATCAATTTTACACAGGGAATAAAAATGAAAGGCAAGGTTATGCCATTTTTAAAAAAGCTCGACAAAAATAGAAAATGATATTCCACGATACCTTTCTAAAATTAAGATTGCACACAAGCTATATAGTCACTCTTTAAATAATTGGGCTTTTAGACCTTCCTCTGCTATTGTATTTATGACTACAAAAAAGCCAGTGAACCCCATCTCATTGCAAAAATAAGTGTATTTTCCTAGTTACTTCACCAATTTTTATGTGTATTCATATGTGTGTATACATATATATATATACACACACATATACTTATACATGTATATTTAGATATATGAATTTACAGTTTTTCTGCAAACAGATAAATGATTTAGTTTTTAAAATAGGAGAATGCCACTGATTTTCTTTCTTTTTCTTTTTTTTTTTTTTCTTCTACTTTTTGGTCTAGAAACTCTGCTCAACATGGTAACTAACAATGTAAATTATCTGTTATTCTCCAAAGTAAGCAAAGTGTATATGTGTCCTATCTGCTTTTTCCCTGGTTAAAAATGAGAGACATAGCAGGTCCTGGTTGCCTTGATTTCTTCCTTTGGCAACTGTATGGTATATAAGTATAGTCCCAAGACTTTCTCTTCATAGTGGCAAGTTGTATAAGAAATACTGGTTTATTAAAATGTTCAGACCATGCAAAATAGCCTTGTATCTCTATTACTATCTGCGAATCACATTATGCTGCTATATTTTTTATAGGAACTAAAATAAGTTAGTTTAGTCATACACATACAAGTAGAAGTGAAATGAAGTGGTGGGAAACAAGAGGAAGAATAAAGTGGTTGACCAACACATTATGCATACTAAGGAAAATGCAGCCTGAAGGAAGGATTGTGGAATGTGTGTTAAGGAAATGCAGTCTGAAGGAAGTTGTTCGAGTTGCTCTAAGAATTACCACCTATGGGTAGATACCATTGTTATTGACCGATATAAATGATTTAAAATATTAAGAAAAATAAGAACCAGTAGTATGAAATAGAGAAAGAAGAAAAATTTATCTCATCCACTAGGCCTTCTCACCTAATAGTGATTAATTATAAAGGCATTAGTTCCAGATGAATTGTCACTGTTTTATAGGTAGACATGCAAATGTGATTTATAATATTCTTCCATATGTCATTATGATTTTTTCATTCATTGTATTGGTTTGTGTGTATGTGTGTGTGTGTGTGTGAGAGAGAGAGAGAGAGAGAGAAAGAGAGAGAGAGAAGAGGGGTTGTGGACTACTATGTCCTAGAAACAGCATTTTACAACCATCATTTTATTTATTTTTATGGAATCCATATTTCCTAAGTTTCAGTTGAGAAAAAGAGTTTCAGCTGGGTTAAACAACTTCTTCAAAATACTTGGCCTGTATTTGCTAAATCAATTCAAGTGTCTTTCTTCTGTTTGGTAAATTGCACTTCACTAAATCTGGGTTTGTTCGACTATGTAAATATGCAGGAAATCTTTCTGCAGAACACTGTATTTAAGCTTGAAAGGATTATAAAATAGATTTATGTCTATAAATATACATGTTTTATTGAAGTATATTCTTACAAAGTATCATATGAGAGTTTTATTACTTAGAAATAGGATTTTAAAAATCTCAAGCATAGTATTTGCTAAGCTATTAAGATGTGTCTATGAAAACCTTCTAATTATCAGCTGCTGAAGATGCTGTTGTTAACGGTGGCTGATCACAACTCCATTATTTGTTATTCACAATTCTCCCCACGTTATTGTTGGACCAGGGACCCCTTTGCCTTGCTCTAGATTTGTATCTAAGTGAACTTCTTTTCCCCATTTCTTCAATAAGTTTAGAAGCTAGATTTCCTTCTCATATACAAAAAAAGTAAATTGCAGTAATATGCTTCATGTCAGTTTCCTCAAATGAATTGTAATAGGTTCCTAATGAAGGTTCATTAAAAATCTCTTTTGATATTACACAGATATTCTTTTCATTATGCATTGTCACTAAATAATGATAAGATAATTCTTGGTCTCAAATAAAGACCTGGCTTTTCCTTAAAAAAAAAGAAAGAATAAAGAAACTAATTGTCAAATAATCAATAATAATCAAAAATTAGATTATTAAGACTATTCTCAGAAATAATGAACTGTAGAAAAATGAGAATCAAAACTTTTGAATTCAGTTTGCACTTATTTCCACATCCATGTGATATTATTTTTTCAAAGTCTCAGAACTAGTTAATATATTAGAGATGGTTATTAAAATTGTACATACAATGAAATGCAATAAATTTAAAATATCTTTTCAAACCATGTATATTTATACATGATTTGATTGGAATTGGAATGCATGTCTAAGCAATCTAAAATACACACATGCAATTTATACTACTTATATCACTTCCCATGTATATTATTTAAATATTCTTATAATAAAGTACATGTGTTTATATATTATACACATACATACATATAAATTATATTTACCTAAAGATAATGTAATACAATTTTCATTATTTTCTTTATTTCTAAGAATATTGTTTATTTTAGAATATAATATTTAAGAAGTCATTAAAACATACATATTTGACTTAGAACTTATATATGCACATAGAAAATGACATGTGAGACACCCAAAACAGAGTGGATTTGGGAGGGAGGGTCTATTTTTGAAGTGGAGATAGTAGATAACTATTGGGTGTGTGCTTTCTCAGCTTCAAAAAATGTATTCATTTGATTCTACAAACACAATTCACAATTCACTATCAGCAGATCAACCTGTTAAATAGGGTCTAGAGAGGTGTCCTAACCTATCTGGGGCTTTTAGTTCTCGAGTTTAAGATAAGTTAAGATGTAGTTTACATACCATTTTCTCAAGTTTCTGAACAGAGTCTAAGGATCAGAAATCTGGACGTGGGCTAAATTATCTAGAAGATGAAAGAAAACACACCCCTATGAGGCTGTATGAAGAGTTCCAGTTAACTCTGCCAAGGGATACTACCAGCACCAAGAAAAGAACTGTCCCATTCACCTGTATTGCACAGGCCTCGTATTGGTCTATTTCTGTTGCTTATAACACAATACACAAAACTGGGTAATTTGTAAGAAAGGGAAATTGTTGCTTACAGTTTCAGAGGCTAGTCAGTTCAAAGTCTGGGGAACACATATGGTAAGGGTCTTTTTGGTGATGGCTTTACAGCAATGCAGGGTCTAACATGGCAGAAAATGACAGAGTGAAGAGAGAGAGATGTCTTATCATGTGCTCTCTCTTAAAAACCCTCAGAACCACACCCATGATTACCATTATTAATCCACTCACTATGGCATGGTCCTTGCAATCTAATCACCTCTTCAAGGCCCCACCTTTCAATTATCATAAGAGGATTTCCCACCCTTTTAACAATTACAGTGGGGATTAAGTTCCAGTGACTTTGGGAGGACATTCAATCCACTGCAGGCCTGATGAAAGTTGATGTTATTGGGCCGAGCCTGTGGCGCACTCGGGAGGGTGCTGCGCTGGGAGCGCGGCGGCGCTGGGAGCGCGGCAACGCTCGTCGCGGGTTCGGATCCTATATAGGAATGGCCGGTACACTCATTGGCTGAGTGCCGGTCATGAAAAAGAAAAAAAAAAAAAAAAAAAGAAAGTTGATGTTATTCATACTAGTACTATTTTTGCTGTTAATTTTCATCCTTCCATCCTTTTGAAGAGTGATGGATGTCTACATTTAAACATGAAGTAGCCTCAGAAATAAAAGGCTCCTCATCATCCTCAACAGATAAGTCTCTGACTGCAAAATTCTATGGTTTGAATGTCCCCTCCAGAACTTATGTTGAAATTTAATTACCATTGTGACAGTATTAAGAAGTGGGGCCCTTAAGAGGTGATTAGGTCATGAGGGCTCTGCCTTCATGAACGGACCAACGTCTTTATCATAGGAGTTGGTTTGTTATCTCCAGGGTGGGTTGTTATAGAAGTGAGTCTGGCTCTCTCTTGCTCTTATACTGTCTTGCCATTCCACCTTCCATCATGGGATGACACAGCAGGGAGGCCCTCACTATATGCTGGCAACATGCTCTTGGACTTCCTAGACCCTAGAACTGTGATCCAAGTAAACTTCTACTGTTTACACATTACCCAGTCTCAGATATTCTGCTATAGCCAACATGTAACAGACTGACTTAGACCATGATTTGCACTGAATTCTTTTAAAAAGAAATTTACACTATAAAGTCATAGCTTACCAATTCTTAAGTATGTGTATGAGAGAACCCAGGACCTGTATTTTCTGATATGGAAAAGCCAAAAAAAAAATCAGAACTACTTTAATCTGACTCTGCCACTCTCTAGTTCATAATTTTCAGATGGCCTCAGGCTCATAATGATCCCAGTCTTCTTATCTCGAAGGAGAACCACTTCTTAATTAACTACATAAACTTTCTCTCATCACCAACAGAATGTTTCTTCCATAACCAACCAAATTTGAATTCAAGCTCAATAATTTGCCAAGAATTTTGTCTCCATGTTTGGCATATGCTGGACCCTTCTACAAATATTTTTTCTCTTCTTCTTTGTTTGCTGTATTCCTATTTACTCTTGAAATAGTAGTTCTAACATCATTATTTCCAGAATAATTTTCAAACTAACTTTAAATAAGTACATTTCTCTTCTTATATAAACTGATGTGTATATATCAAATATAAAAATTCTATATTTTTGTGTTACTTATATATGTATTTACTCCAAACTAGACTACCAACATGTGGTACAATTTAATATTTATTTATTTTTGTTTTTCTAGCATGTAAAATAAAACTTGAACCACCATGAGACATTAAAAATAATTATTCAATGAATGAATATAATTGAGAAGTCTTTACACTCCTTAGTTTTTTATGTTTATATTATTGTTTATTTTATTGTCTAGGGGAAGCAAATGTTCAGAAACAATTAGTACCCCCTTCCATCTTCCTAATATTTCTCATTAAAGGAATTTAGGAAATTAAGAGAAGCTGGGTCAGGTGGCCCAGATGGACGGTGGTGCTGAGGAGAGAAAGCTGGGATGTGACATTCTTAAGTTAGTCTTCACAAAGATGTGCACGAAATAAGGGGTTCCAATGTGAGAAAGAGAAAAAAGATATTTCTCAGGCAGCCTTGTGATATGGATATGAGAAATGCAGAAATAACTATTTTATTGTGTGTGTATTTCTGTGTTTTCATGTGTGTTGTGTGTTTCTTTACATAGGTGCAATTCTTAGCTTAGGACAATGTATCTCAACGTTTTTTTCCTCATTATTCCACCCCCAATAAGGAGACTTTTTAACATTTACTTCCTAATCTACTCTATTTTATGTATTATGGTCAAAACTAAAGTAACCTATTTATTCCCTAATGAACAATTTTGACCACATTGGAGCAATTTTACCCCTGTTAAGAGTGCAGCTGCTCAGGCTGTATTTAGAAATGAAATTGAAATGAGGAAGAGAAAGCCAGGGATTATATAGGCACATGAGTACATAATTAGAAATTGACAAATCTGAATCATTATTTTAATAATTTTCTGTCTTCTTATTTATGTTTTGAAAATGCCTCATGTTCTACTAAAAGTAAAAAATTTAACCTAAAACAAAAATTACTATTGTTTTGAAATTCTCTGTTTTCTAATTCCTTATTGGACATTTATTAGCTTTTTTTATTTGTGAATTATTTCTTCATTCTCGGAAGCTCAATGTATTCATATGCAAATCTGGAATAATAACACAATTCTTGCAGAGTATTTATGGTTATTAAATTATCTAATTATAGTATATGTAAAGTAAAATGATGAATCACATATGGTAGTTGTTCAACAGATATTAAAGCCGAAACTTAAATCTCCAAACTAAACAACTACAGATAGTACTTCCATATGATCCAGCAATCCCACTCCTGGGGATGTATCCAGAGGATTGGAAAACATCAGGTGGAAGCGATACCTGCACTCCATGTTTATTGCAGCTCTATTTACAATAGCCAGGCAATAGAACCAACCTGAATGTACGTCAATGGATAACTGGATAAGGAAATTGTGGTATATATACACAATGGAATACTATTCTGCCATAAAAAAGAATGAAATTCTACCATTTGAAGGAGTGTGGATGAGTCTTGAGAAAATTATTCTAAGTGAAATAACCCAGGTACAGAAAGGGAAATACCACATGTTCTCACTCATAATCAGGAGCTGAATCCATAAACAAACAAATGCAGAATAGAGACAGAAAGAAAAAAAGGAAGAAACAACAATCACAGTAATACACTGAACTTTTAGAAAACTAGAGGTGGAAAAGGGGAGGGGAGGGGAGAGGGAGGGGGGCGAATGAGGAATTGGTCAAAGGACACAAAGAACAAATGCGCATTGTAATGGTGAATAAGCTAACTATACTGATCTAACCACCACACATTGTACACAATTATTGAAAATCAACATTGTACCCTACATATGTGTGTGTGTGTGTGTGTGTAGATGATAGATAGATAGATAGATAGATAGATAGATAGATAGATAGATAGATAGATAGATAGATAGATAGATAAAATCCCCAAACTAAGCCCTCAGGGTAGGAATAAAAACTAGCATTTACTGAGTTTACTGAGCAATTACTACATTCCACACAATGTTTCTAATACTAAGCATATATCACCACAACTAATGAGGGTAGAAGCTTAAAGCCAGGGTTCCCAGAGTTTAGTAAGAAAATTGACAAGCAAAGTGCTCAAGAGAAGACACCCAGCAAGAACCACTTCTCATTGCTAGGTTTAAGTTCATTAGAGGGGTTGACAAAATGCAGGTCTAGAGCAAGTGACCCAAAAAGAACTATTTGGAACCCTCAAGCTTTCATGAACGTTGGCCATAGTCCAGCTGACAGTTTGCCAGATTTTTGAGTATCACATGATGAAATTTCGCCGATTTGAACAATTCAGTCCACTGTTATGCTGCTTTCTAGAACTAACCTAAGATCAGAGATTGAGTCCCAGTAGAACCGTGTAGTTGAATTTCACCATTTCTCTCTCTTTCTCAGTCAAAAGGCTCAAATTCAACTTTTCAGTTTCTAATTGAATGACTACAAGCTACCTATTGGCCTATATCTATCTATTTATTGGTATATACAGTATATTGATCACATTATGCATTAATTTTATGATTTTGGAACAGAGATTGTAGCACATGCTAGTTTGCCTTTTTATATGGAATTCTACTAGGGAAACACACACTTGGGTAAAGTAAACTTTGGCTTGAATGCCATTTTGTTTAAAATTAAGATGTTTTCCCCATTCAACTGAGTATTCATGCAGAGTAAAATTTCAGCTAATATCCATCAGCACATTGGTATCCATGCTACATTACTGTTTAAATATTTTGAATATCACTAGCAGTCATTGTATATTATCACTTATAATTTTATTTTAATATTCTGCACTCATATTTTTATATACTTTTTAAGTAAAACACTTTATAAAAATTATTTAATGAAAGTGCCCTTGTCTTGCATTGTCTGTATTAGATTTCTGCTTTTAGGTGTTCTAGTTTCTTTCTTAAAAATTTATATTTATTTTGTGCTATACTGTTGTGTTGTTTTTACTATATATCATTTTTTTCCAGCGACTTAAAATGTATAAATCTATATTTCATTCTATTGTTTTTATAGTTATTTCATAAATGAGTGAGTATATAAGTAACAAGAGACTGAAAAACTACAGGATCATGTGAATAAATACAGCATATCTATATATATTTATAGAGAGTAATGGAATTCTATGTCAACAAGTTTGTTTTACATTTAAATTAAATGACATGAAAGGTTCTCCGGAATTATGTTGAGGACAGAAATCTATTTATGCTACATATACATGCAGATCTGTTCAGAGAAAGAGAGAGAACGAAAGAGAGAAAGAGAAACAATTTACTATACATAAAGCTAATCAGTAAGGTAGCACTTAGTGTGGTCATTGTCTCAGGTACTAGCCCCTTAGGTCTTGTGTTTGGTCAGAAAACCAATATTTTTTAGGTTTCTAAGTTGGTTTATGGGTTTTATTCCTGCTGAATTCAGGTTAACTGCTTAAAAACCTTTAAAATATACCTTCAACTTAAATTTTTGTAGAAGTAACTGAACAATAGCCTTTAAATGTGTTTAACTTTATGTTGCATTTACAGTTAAGAATATTTATTTTTCATTCACTACAAGAAGTAGGGAGTGATGGTGAGAACATTTACATAACATATCCAAATGTTTCATAAACAAAATATAATTTATTTAGAAAAAATGTTTTAATTATTTTAAACAAAACATTAAAATTCTTAATTTAACTTAATATACTTTTCTCTTATTTCAATGTAAGCTGCATGAAGACAAAGTCTTTGGGGTGTTATTTACAGTGTATAGAATGGAGACAGGTGCATATTAGGCCCTTAATGCAAATATACGGTAAATAAATAGGAAGAGAATCAAGTATTTATGAGTCAATGAAATGACTGAATATTGTTGGAATGAAAAGTGAGTGGAGAGAGAGAAAAAAGAGAAAGAGGAAACCAAGGCAAGAGGGTGAGAGGAAATGAAGAAACGAAGGAGGGAAGAAAAGAAGAAGGAAAAGAGAAGGAAGGAAATAGTATTCTGAAATTTATTTTGTCTTCTTTAGAAAGCTATTGTTTTATGTATTGAATTCATAAGCAACAAGCTGAATTTCTTTTCCCAGTTGGAACAAAAAGGATTCTATGTCAATTTCAAATTGAAAATCTCTTTCAATTCTTCAAACAGTTGGTAACCTGAATGTTTGTAATTTGAATAAAAAGTAGGATGATTTCCAAGGAGGAATTGAGTCTTTAAAATTCAGGTCTTTCAAATGGGAATAAGAGAGCAGTTCTCTGCACTGTATTGCCTGTGGTTTTCATTAAACAGTAACTGTGCTTTTTTTTTTTTGAATCTTTGGCCCACAAAAATAGAAAATGTAAAAAAAGATCAAATGAATTCAAGTTAAACATTTGGAGTTTTTTGGTATAGCTGTTGTATTTCACCAAGATGTCAAGTACTTAAATGCAGATGGTTTATGTTCACTGCTGTTTTCTAAGCGACATTCCCTGGATTGAAGCTGGTAATTGAAAAAAGTGATGCACGTTATCAACTCCTCAGGAGCTGGAAGAACCCACCCATAGGAGAAGTATAAAGGCAATGAATGCACCTGTTCTAAGCCAGAGAGGAAGCTGCCTGGAAATAGAAGCTCTGTTTGTTTCCTTAGCTATGTCATCCAAACAATTTAATGAAGGGCATTTAAACAAACAAATAATGTTAGAGAGCAACTTATAACAAAAACAGACAATTCAGCAAACATCTACATTGAAGGTGTGCTTAATATATGTGCAGTGACATTTACAAAACGTCTTTATAATCACAAATTTATTGTTCATTTCTAAAATTAATTTAAATTTTATGCTTAATTTTTGTAAATTATAAAATGATAAAATTGTTTGAAGGAGCTAATTACAGAATAGTAATAAGTTATGTTTCCAAGGTCCTTATTTTCAGACCAATTTTTGTATTTAATCACAAATCATTAACAAGACCTAGTACTCACATTTGTCTGCTATTTGAATTATGGCTACATATTCTCACCTAGAGATCTGCCTAAAATACATTGAATCAAATATTTTGTTGAAGGTAAAGAAATGCTTCTGCTTAATCCTTAGAGGCATAGAGTAGGTAACAGGAGAGACTGGGGAGCCTAAGTACCGAGTTTTATCCATGACCTAGGACCTAGTTTTAACTCTTACCACCTTTGCTACTCTGGAAAATTTACTTCATTATCTCTGAGCATAAGATTCTTTGTTTTTAAAACAGAGATAATAACAGTATCTATATCCCAGGATTGTTGTAAGTTAATGAATATTATGCTTATAACAGCACCTGTGAAATGATAGTATAAACAGTCGAGCTTCATTATTTGTGGATTCTGTATTTAAAAATGCACCTGCTAGCTAAAATTTATTTGTAACCTCAAAATCAATACTTAAGACAATGTTGTGGTCATTTGTGAACATAGGGAAAAATTTGGGTCACTTGAGTGCATGTTCCCAGTTGAGGTCAAGTAAGGCAGAACTCAGCCATCTTACATTAGCTCTCATATAGTAAATAAGTATCTCTTTTGCAGTCTATTTAGTACGACCTTTTTTGTATCTTTGTGCTTTTTGTCAGTGATTTCTCTGTAGATCCCAGGTGTAGTGCTGAAATGCTTTCTAGTGTTCCCAAGCTCAAGATAGATGTGATATGCCTAATGGGTTGAAAACACTGTACCCTTGTTAGATAAGCTTTATTCATGCATGAATTATAACATGTTTGTCCATGAGCTCAATATTTATGAATCAACAATGTATATTAAATAAAGTGTCTTTAAAGAGAAACATATATGAAACAAGGTTATGTACTGAGTGGTGCACTAAAATGCTCTGATCAGAGGTTCACAGAAACCTAACCCAATATTTTCTCTAGAAGCAATTGTTCAATATTCTCTGGCTCAGTGTTTGCAGCTACACTGTAGAACATTATCATAGATAACAAGACTCAACTTTATATATAGTACAATATGATATTTATAATAACAACATCAAACACATTATAATGTTTATATAAATATTTGTTACCTGTGATTGTTAATATTACGTGTCAACTTGAATGGACCTTGTAGTGCAGACATTTGGCCAAACATTATTCTGGATATGCCTGAATAATGTTTCTGGATATGTTTCTGGATATGTGTTGGATGTTTCTGGATGATATTAACCTAGATTAACATTTGAATTGGTAGACTGAGTAAAGCAGATTGGCCTTATTGTGGGTAGGCCTCATCACTGGATTGATGACTTGAGCAGAACAAAAAGGCTGAGTAAGAGGGAATTCTCTCTGCCTGACTGCTTTGAGCTAGGAAGTTGATTTTTTTCTGGCCTTCTGACTCAAACTGAATCATAACCTCTTTGGTCTTGAACCTGACAGATTTGGACTGAAACTACACACTTGGTCTCCTGCATCTCAAGCTAGCTTGCCAGCCTCAAATGTTGGTACTTTTCACTCTCCATATTTGTATAAGCCAGTTTCTTATAATAAATCTCGCAATATCTCTCTGTCATGTATTTGCCATGTATAAAAAAACGTGTATGTGTTTGTGTGTGTACGTGTGCATTTGCTATTGCTATTATCTCTTCTCCTTTTCATTAAATCACACTGAAATGACAGTAAAGTAGTATAAACTACAATAAAGTAATAAGATAATGGTGGTATAGAAATAAACCGGAGATTGTGAGGAATTAAAAGATGGCTTTACACAAGTTGAATTACAGGCAGATACACTAGAAGAAACAAGGTATATAGTCCTCTGCACTGACAAATCGTAAGGTAGCTTTTCCTCTCAGAAAAGTTCCACATAACATCCTGGTCTTTATCCCAAGTAGGCATAAACAGTTGGAAGTTGAATGAGGAGTAATCATAAAGGAAGCAGTGAACAGCAGTTCAACTAAACTTCTCAAAATAAATCACTGCCTTGAGGGTTCAAGGATTCATGAGTTTTTTTGTTGGTACCTTAACTCTTATTTTGACCTAAATAAATAGGGGAAATGGCTGGTGCATAGATGGAGCACTCAGACCTCACATCTTAAAAGCCATCGTCCTTGCAGATAGCGACCACCTCAATGCTCCTAATTAGAGGAAGAACAGTAGAACAGCACAGAAGACATGTGGCACCAGAACACATTCTTCCTATCTAACTGTAACTTTGTACCAACTTACCAACCTCTCCCCAGCCCCATCTGCCCACTCCCCTTCCCTGCCTCTGATAACCACTATTCTACTTTCTATTTCTTTTTAATTTTTTTTTCTTGATTGACCCATGATAATTATATATATTTATGGAGTACAATGTGATATTTGGGTACATTGATAAGAGTGCAATGGTCATATCAGGGTATATAATAACAAACATATCCATCACCTCAAACATTTGTCAAATCTTTGTGTTGGAAACCCTCAAAGTCCTCTCAATTAGCTACTTGAAATTATACGATAATTTGTTGTTGACTGTAGGCACCCAATATTGATATAGAACACTAGATCTTATTCTTCCTCTCTACAATTTTGCATCCATTGACCACCCTCTCCCCTACTCCCCTCCCCCTCCCCTTACCAGCCTCTAGTAACCTCTATTCTCCACTCGACTTCCATGAGATCAACTTTGTAGTTTCCACATATGAGTGAGAACATGTGGTGTTTCTCTTTCTAGTGATCCAGGGTGACTATAGCTAACAATATTGCAATGTATATTTCAAGACAGCCAGAAAACAGGACCTTGAATGTTATAACTATACAGAAGTAATACATGTTTAGGTGATAAATATGCTAACTATTCTGATCGAATCATTATACAATATAAGCATGCATTGATACAACAAATTGTACCCCATAAAAATGTACAATGGAAATAAATAAATTGAAATTTTTTTTTAAAGAAAATATATTCCAGTTTCCTCAATTGGTTGACTTAACAATTAATTTATACATATGAGTGGATAGCAGAAATACCAAACATTTAACAAAAATAACAAAAAAGAGAATGACTACGATGGACAAACAGATCAATAGACTCCAAACAAGACAGCAGTAAATCAGAAAACAAATGAAAAACTTTAAAAAGTTGTTAAGGTAACAATGATGATGTCTAGAAAGATAAGATTCATGACGATGAACCATTTAATCAAAGAGATGTAAAACGACATTTTATCATTAAAAAAGGAACAATAATGTTGGGAAATAGAAACAATAGGGAACAAAAATGAGTTCTTTAAAATAAAAATCAAAAACATAATTGCTCTACACATAAAACAAATGTGTAGAAGGGCTGGATATAAAAAAGTCCATGAAATCAGCCACTCGCCTAACATAGAACTGAATAAGGAGACATGGAATGTATGGGGCGGGGAGGGAGTTAATGCACAGGTAGATACAGACTATTAGAAATGCAATTTCTATAATAGGTATTCTAGAAATAGAAAGTGCAAAAAAAAATAATAATCAAATATGTAATAGAAATTTCAGGGCTCCTAATATCTATACTATAATGAATTTGAGTGGAGGGATGAAGATAAAGAAGCAGATATTTCTGTCTGAGGTTCATATTGGTTCCACATATCTTTCTTTGGTAACGTTGGATTTAAATTCCAAAATCCTAGTGGGAGTTATTTTAAGACCAGCATTCTGTACCCAAGAAAAACAATAAACTAGAAGGCAAATTAAATAGATTTAAAAATGTATAACAGTACTAAATAATTACTTTCGTATGATTCAAATATGGTGCCTAGTTTGAATAAAAAAAGAAAGAATAGTTCCAGAAAACTTGGAATTAATTTTTAAAATATAATTGAATGGAACGTTATGATAAATATTAAGCCATATGTCGAAAAATAATTTTGTTCAAATTTTAACAGAAATCCAACCAACTCAGAGGACATCAACTTCAAGAAGAAATTGGATTTTATATTAATGTAAGGAATAAAATGGCATATAACTTTTCTGTCAACTGAAAGTAATCACAGTGAAATTCAGAGGAAAACAAATCACACACACAAAAAGAAAAATATATCTATATAGAAAATGAACATTTGGTATAGAATGTTAATCATACTATTAAATATATATAGACAACCAACTGAATAAACAAAGACTTATAAAATATGAGATAAGGAAGGAAGGTGAAAGTGAGAATTAGTATAGAGATTCAAAATCACTACTTTTCATAAAGGGAGGCCAATATTTTTGTGGTTATTAAGTAAAAATAGTATAACAGTTTTATTAATGATTATATTAAATTAACAATGCTAAATATTATGAACTAAATTGTGAAAATAAATTTAGTTATGAAGTAAATTGTGTCATCAAAATTCATGTTGATGTCTTAACCCCAAGTACCCTAGAATGTAACCTTATTTGGATATAGAGTCTTTACAAAGGTAATTAATTAAAATGAAATCATTAGGATGGGCCCTAATCCAATATAACCTAAGTTCTTTTAAGAAGACAAAATTTGGACAGAGGTACAGAGGGAAGATTCAGGAAGAAGATGACTATTTACAAGCCAGGGAGAGAGGACCTGGAACAGGTCCTTCCCATCCCAGCCCTCAGAAGAAACCAACCCTGCTGAAACCATCTCTCTGACCCTCAAGCCTCCAAAGCTATGAGAAAAGAGTCTGCTGTTTAAGTTACCCAGTGTGTGGTACTTTGGTAAGGGAGCCACAGCAAACTGATAAAGGGGAAAAAGCAGATTAGATCAATATAATTACCTCTAAAAGTGGGCCTGAGAACAGGGGGAGAATTTCTCTGTGGTTTTAGCATCTATCTCTATGTCTATCTCTATCATCTCTATTTCATATAGTTAGTAAAGGTAGGGATTTACAGTAGCAGGAAAGCATGAGCTGAACTAAAAGAAACACTTTTTTTTCTACGAGTTCTTTCTGCCTCACTTCAGGGCATATGACAAATAAAAATTAATTACAATGAAAACTATTGTTATATAAGTTTGCCCAATTCTATGCTGAAGATGTTTTCTATTTTCTCTTTTTATATTCACTTCCCATACTCTTCTTTATGTTACTTGACAAACACTATCTGAGATTCCTCTTGGAATAAGTCATCGGAAACACCCATTATTAATGCTACTTGAAAAATAAATTGAAATCAGTTCTATACTGGATATATTAGGTAGGTAAAGTATTTTAAATAGAATAATACTTCTCTAACTGATTATTTTTCAACTGCTAAAATTCCTTTTTAGACATTGAAATGGTAAAACTTTGCACAGAATTTAATCGCAAAGCAATATAGTTATCTTAATAAGTATAATTTCCTTTTAACTTGTGACCTTCGCAAAAATAGTGTCCTGAGTATATAATCTTTCAAAGTTTTCCCTATAGCAATTGTCAAAAGAATCATGCCAATAATTTTTACTAAAAAATAATTGGAGTCTCTCAATATATCTTTGTTTTATTTTCACAGCTAATATTGTTTTGAAATGTAAACATTCTATATAATCCTGATCGTACTAAAACAAAAGGTGCAAAAAGTGCTAAAAGCATTACTTTGCAAAAATATAAATACTGATAACTTTTTCCCAAAGTAATACTTTTTTCTCATTATATATCAACAGTTACAGTGGAATCTATTTTCTTTTATTCTTTTAATGTATATTTTTAATAATCAAAATCAAAATTAAATTTAGATTTATTTATTTAAATTTACTATTTTTTACCTCTAAAAAAGGCACTGCGAGTTATAATCTGACTAAATCCAAAGACTATTTCTACTAATAACACTATTTTTGTTCCTATAGTCTGTACAAAGCTTAAATGTTCACATCATTATTTCTGCTGATTCTCACAAATCTCTGTGTTATACAGGGTAGAGATTGTTTTCTGTTTTGGAGTTTTCATGAGGAGTGATAGATCTGATTCAGAAATTGCCATGTGAGTGGCAGAAAGGGAAAGCATAGAGGATACTAGGTATGTGACTGTCAGATTGTTGCTATGGAGTATATGCAGAAAAAATGAGGCATTTTTTTTTTTAAAGGCAGAGATCTAAAGAAGATGGCTTGAGAAATTTCAAAAAATGTAACAAGGTAAAGAGTAAATGAAAAGCAGGAAAAAAATGAACCAAGATAACATGTGAATCCAACTTGGTCTTCTGTACTGCCTTGCAGTGTTTCCATTCTTACAATTATTTTTCCTTCAGTCTCTTCACCTTCTTTCTCAGATAATTCCACTCTCTTTTATCCTACCATCACTTTACTATCTGCAGATAACCTTATTTCCCAGTATACAGAGAATATGGGGCAGGAAATGCCTCAACCTACTGCCAATAAACATATATACATACAATCACCGTTCATTTTCTTGTGGCATTTCGGTTGAAGTACTCACTGGTAGTAAGTTATTGGAATATTCAATAAATAATTTCTTTTGAATTCTTACCGTATTATTTCAGACTCAATTATTTCCTATTAAATTGTCTTCACAGCTAAACATTGTAAAAATATTTTCGCTTCTGAGTCTTCTCAAAACATTCTTTTACATATTCTTCTCAAAGGATATCTTAGGCAGTTTGAACTGCTATCACAGAAATACCATAGGCTAGGGAGGTTAAGCAGCAGAAATTTATTCCTCACCTTTCCAAAGTCTGGGAACTCCAAGGTCAAGGTGCCAGCCATTTTGGTTCCTAGTGAGAGCCCTCTTCCTTGTTTGCAGAAGGCCACCTTCTTGTTCTGTCCTCACAGGGTGGAGAAAGACATCATCTCTCTCGTGGCTCTTCTTATAAGGCAACTAATCCCGTTCCTTAGTTATGATCTAATTACCTTCCAAAGGTTCCAATTTCAAATTCTGTCACATTGAGGATTGGGGTTTCACTACATGAATTTTGGTGGCCACATACATTCAATCCATAGCTATATAGACACACACACATACAGACACACACTCTATTTTAGGACAAATGAAGTTTGAGTTCCTTATGCATATGTCAGAATAAAAACAACATAAAAAATGCCTAACCATTTCAATAAACAAATAAACACCACCCACTACCTTCTTAAAACAGAATAAGGCTGTTGGAACGAACTTTTCAATACAGCATCATAAACACTAAATGAGAGTTTAGGCAATGGATCATCTGAAAGGAAACATTAAAGGATTAGACATATAATCCTTTAATCCTTAATATAGGTTTTATGTTTTGTTTTGTTTTTATTAATGAAACTCAAAACGTAAAAAAATATTCTGGAGACTCACAATTTATCCTCCAACAGGGGCTCTTGTTATCATGAAGGCCCTTATTCTCTGGTTTCAAATCAGGACTGTAGTGGTGAGTCATCGTTTTCTCCACTTCTGTCTTGATAGATGGACACGGTAGTAGAAGTTTTGGAAGAAACACATATGAGTGGTGCGGCAGGAACTTAATATCCATGGATTAGAATCTAATATTAGGTGAGCTAATGATTCTTTCTATTCTATCACATAATAAAGATGTGCCACAAAATTAATATGTAGGAAACACAGAGCTATCCAATCTTATAAGCCTCTCATTTCAGCACTCTCAGAAGTCAATTTTATATTAATTTTACCAGTTCCAGTAAATCAAATTGAAATACTACAATTTATCCCTGAATAACCTATTCAATATTAAATATGCTCCAGGAACTACCTATAACAAATTTAACATTTGTAAATTAGTATTCCTGAGACTCTTTTCAAAATGCTGAAATAGTTGCCTATCTTTTTGTATTTTGTCTAATTATAGTTTTTACTTTTTGTCTTTAACCTACTGTTGTTCACACAGTTTATTTAATACAGGTCAAATAGTGTTGTCGTATAGAAAATTATTATTATAAAAAAGCAGTCCTTTAGTTGAAAAAGCAACGACAATCACTGTGGAGTGTATTGATATATATGAGGGTACTTCAAAACGTTAATGAAAAGATTCATATTATCTCTCAATTCCATTTTTTTAAGTTCATGAAAAGATTTGTATTATTTTTCAATTTGATTTTTCAATGAGCTTATGTTAAATAAAATGTGTAAATAGCAGTAGCTTAAAGACAAAAATTAAAAATTAGAATTATAATACAAAAAGATATGCCACTATTTTGGCATATACCTTATATATATGAGGATATATGGTTTGAAAAGCCTTAGATGTTAGATCTATATTTTGTGATTTACGTAATAAAATACTTTCACTGAATAAATGAATTTTATTAAATTTGTATAATATCAGATAATTATTATAATAATATATAATTATAGGTTAACCTTTACTACAAAGAAAATAAATATATTTCTAGGTCTGTGTAATATGTAATGATAGTATACTATTCTATGTAATAACCAGTAATTCTAGTAAATATATATATATATATATATATATTTATACACACACATATGAGGAGCAAACTAAGTAATCTAATACGTTTATACTTTTTGTTTCTAATTTGCATTTAAATTCCCCATGGCTATTAACAGTACATGTTGTTTTTTGCCCTCTAGCAACTACTTAAAGCTATGTTAAACTGTTATGGTCTGGGCAGTCCATTTTCTCACCATTACAATTAATGTGTGTGTATCATGTCCTAGATAATATGCAATATAAAACTGATTGGGCACTTATGGTTTGCCAGATACTCACCCAACCTTTGTACTTTAATTCTCACAACAGTCTATACAAGACTGTACTCTTATTCCCTTCTACAGATGAGAAAATAAAAAAAAAAAATACAAAGACAAATCTTTCTGATGACAAAGACTGCTGATAATCACAATCCTAATATATATATAAATATTTCAAAATATTAAATTATATAGTCAATGATGTATATGTTAATACTCAAAGTGTAATGAGATATCTTATTTAGTTCCAGGACACATTTTACTAATTGACAACAAACTGAAATCCCAGTATAACTTATTACCTACTACTTTTGGGAGGACTGTTGTATAGTACGACCAAGACCCATAACTGGGATTAGCAAGACTAAATATACTCTTTAGATCCTTAAGAGATAGAATCAGAAGTTACAATATTAAGCTTAAATATTTACATGCTAATGATCACTTAAATTACTTGGTGAGAGTGTGGATCCCTTGGTCTCATGCCGAGAAATGTTAATACAGTACGTTTGACAGAACTATCCCCCAATTTTTATTTTTAAGAACCCACATGACTCTTGATTCATGGGCCACACTTTAAGAAATAGTGTTATGGATGAAACATCTTTCATTATTGTCTTGTAAATTAATTCTGGATTCTTCTCAGTTTGCATAATCTTGGGCCCCTGGATGGAGCCACTGAAAGGAGTCTCTTCTAGGCTCGGTGAGTCACACGTGCAAGTTGCCTGTGTTGTCTACTTGCCCCTGCTTTATACCCCAGTTTACCTCAGTCTTCCATGGGAGAGATGGGAAAAAGTGATTTTCCTTTTGTTTTATTGTTTAAATTTCATTTCAATCTAACTAGGATATATTATTTTGAAAGAGATAAGAAAGGGATCATGCCCCTATTTTTTCAAAATGGCTCTCTAGCTGCCTCATTACCATATTTTACTAGCTATATTTGAATGTTTACTAATTCCCAAATGAAATTTAATATCATATCAGTTAGATCATTCAAAACTCTATTGACAGTTTCATTTAAGTGCACTGATAACCTAAATTAATTTGTAATCACATTTTTAAAATATTGACTTAAAAAGGAAAAAAAATAATAATTTCCACATTTTTCCAAGTCTTCTTTTGTGAGCCTCTGTAAAATTTTTAACACTTTTCTTATTTAGGAAATGTGTGTACTTATAAATTTTACCTATTGGTATTATATTTCATGCTTTAATTGATAAAAATGATCTAATTTTATCTTTTCTGAGTTTAATTGAGCTTTAGAATTGATGGAATAAAAAACAACTAGAACTCTTGTGATATTTAGAGGTTTGATGCTGAGTGAGCATATTTCATACTGCTTGAATGATTTTATAGACTGCTACTTGCTTGATAAGGCCAATGATTTTCTCTGCGAGATCTAAATTTATGAACTGACTATTATGCATTTTGTCCTGTAACAGTGGCCTTCACGTCTATCAGTAAAATGTATTGATTATATATCCACAATATTTATAATTATATATATATATATATATTCAAAACTTACTTTATTGCTTATGTCTAGATAAAAACTAAATTTAAAAAAAAATTAGTGGTTTTTTTCCCCATGATCCTAGGTGTCTCTTGGTCAAACAACATTCACTAAAAAAATAAATACATTTCTGAAACATATTTCTTCACATCATTCACTTCTAAACTGAAGAAAAGTGACCTTTCAAGTACTTAGATCACATCACAGTGACTGATGTAGCTTACAATATGTATACTTTATGCTCTCTTAACCATTTTCCTTCCTACTTTATCTTTTTCCTCCCCAACGTCTGACATCTCTATTCATATAGTTCAATTACATTAAACTAGTTTTAGTTCCTTTGAAAATTCTATTTATTCACCTTCCAATATCTTTTATTTCTTATACTTGATTAACCATAACGTGAACTAAGGTTTGCATGCCGTACTAATCAGGAAATCTTTCCTTACACTCGAAGCCTTGGTAGGACATTCTAATGTCTCTCGCACTATCTGGAAGGTAGTACTTTCGGAGCACTTGCTCCACTGTACTGCTATTGTTACCTTATTCTCAGCACCTCTTCACCACCTTCTCCCCTCCCAAAATTTGTGCATATTCATTCACATAATGAATTTGCAGTTCACAAGCTGAAGTCCCAGGAAAACCAGTGTGTAGTTCTAGTCTGAAACTTGCCAGGCCTGAGACTCAAGAAAAGCCAATGTTTTGGTCTGAGTCTGAAGACCAATGGAAAAGACCAATGTTCCATCTCAAAGCAGTCAGGCAGAGAGAGTTCCCTCTCACTCAACCTTTTTGTTCTATTCAGGTATTTAACTGATTGGAGGAAGCAAACCCACATTAGGGAAGGCAAACTGCTTTACTCAGTTTATCAATTCAAATGTTAATCTCATCCAGAAACACCCTCACCAGATTAATGTTTGGCCAAATAACAATAATAATATATATCCAGAATAATGTCTGACCAAATGCCTGGGCACCCTGTAGTTCAGTCAAGTTAATACATAAAATAATTAACCATCACAGCATTGTTTATGGTAATGGCACAATGGTTTTTAAATAAATGAAACATTTATGTTAGTAGTTTTACCATGTGTGGGGGCAGGGAGTATATGGGATATCTTATTACCTTTCTCTCAATATTGCTGTGAACCTAAATCTGCTATAAAAAATTGGTGTTTTTTAAAACATATAAACAAAAACCTGAAAACCCTTGTTATACACAATTTAAATAATATATTTCTTCCACTGGATTGTAGTATCTGGGAGACAGGGATTATGCTGAATTAAAATGTATACCTATACTCTATTGATATATAGTATGTACTTAATAAATATTAAGTGAAAAAAAAATACAGGTTATTATGCTTAAGACTCCAACTATAAGTGGTATTGGAAAAGCAAACCAGCAAATATAAAAAGCTCAGTTAGCTTTTGGGGCATCATTGAGTGAGACATGACACTGTTTTGGAAGTGATTTACCACAAATAGTTTAAATATTAAAGAAGACATTTCATACTTCATGCAGTAAGAAAAAGCCAGGTGTTAAATACCTGAATAAAATTCCCAAGTTATATAGAATTCTATCAGTTTTGGAGTCATAATTTATTAACATTTTTACTTGTGTATTTTTACTATTTTTTTTCCTAAACTTTAAAAGTGAAATTACAATAACAATGAAAATTTTGGTGCTCCCTAGAGGGTGACAGTAATCTATATTCTTTGTTTTTCCCTATTAAGTTGTTTGACATTAGTGTGCTTAGTTCAGGCTGCCATAACTAAATTCCACAGACTGGGTGGGTTAAATAAAGGAAATTTATTTTCTCACAGTTCTGCAGGCTGGAAAGTGAATGTTTCAGCAGGGTTTGGTTTCTGACGAGGGCCCTCTTCCTGGCTTTTAGATGGTCACCATCTCATTGTGTCCTCACGTGGCACAGAGAGATAGATATCTGGTGTCTCTTCATCTTCCTACAAGGACACCAGTTCTAAAGGATTAGGGTAACACCCTTATGTCCCACTTAACCTTCATCACCTCCTTAAATTAGGCTCCTTTTCCAATACAGTCACATGCTTAGATGAGGGGTTCAGGCTTCAACATATGAATTTGGGGGAGACACATTTTGGTCCATAACAAGATGTAAAACATTCACAAAAACTTCTGCCTAACCCACAATTAATGTCTAATCACTTAAATGTTTATTACAAATAAGAGGCAAGTGATTTTTCTTGGTTTATAAATGAGAAGCAGAAATGAGCAATGAAATTAGAGCAGAAACAAAAGTTAAAAGAAACAATTACATATCTCATCACACCTTGACTATGTTGACCTTTAGACCCATTAAGCCCCATTTAATTTGGGGGATTTATGTAGCAAACTCTTTTGAGCCTTCAATGACCATTTGATAAAAAGCACAATTGAGTGTGTATGTGTACTTCCCTCACAAAGTGCACAACATTTGATGTTCTAAACATCAAAGAAATTATTTTTATAGAATATGTCACCATTTATTATTAGCCAATATAATTGATTTATGAATTCATCAGTAATTAATGTGCACCTATTATGTGACAGGCACTCTACATGATGAAGTGAGGCAAATCATTTCAATGAGCAGTTCAAGCTGAGATAACCTGATTTCCTAAGGAAAGATGGTTATTTAACTTCCTACAGATGACTCAATACATTGGCCGAATGCTTTTTTCATTCCCCCCATGGTCTTAATTTTTTTTTTTTATTAATTCAGAATATTTTAACATGTACTTGTACATATTTCTGGGATATAGTATGTTGTTTCAATACATGTGTATATTACACAATGATTCACTTAGTGTAGATAGCATAGTTTTGTACCATTGGTTCACCACACTTCACTTAACATGATGGTTTCTAGTTCCATCCCTGTTGCTGCAAATGTGAATGCTTGTTTTAGTTCTCACCATCATTTCCTGCATGAAGGTGATAATTTATTATAATAATGAATTATCTGGATCAGCACTCTGAAAATGTAAAAAGGAAAAAGAATGCACTATTTAATATGGAATGACTTATGTTGACCTGAAAGTCATTCCAAACAGAACTTTATTTTAAAGTGAAGAAAACCTTGATTGTGATCTCATTTCTATCATTTAGCATGAAAAAGGAAACTGGTCTGTTATTTTTCTCTATTTTGAGTGCTGGCCATGGTATTGGATATAAACAATGTAAACCATGGTAATACATAGTTTCTAAGAGTATCTATGGATATTTGGTTTAAAACCAGGAAATTCTGTATTGAGAATGGGCATAATTTATCTGAACCAAAAAATGTGTGGTAAAAATTGTGGTGTTGTGATTTTGTTGAAGATTTGACCGTTTGAGTAGTTTGGGAATTTTTATCATGCCAGGTAATTTAATGTTTTTTATTACACCAGATTGTTTAGGGAAATGCAAAAAGCTGTGTAACAATGAGTCAAAAAGTCTTTATTAAATTTCCAGTAAATTTAATTACTTTACCTAATTAATTTTACTAATTTCATGAAAAATATAAGGCTTTCTCTTAGAAATTTGGGGTAATAAATAAATAAGCATGCAATATGTATTTTAATTGGGTAAAGAAGTAATTTCATTGGAGGTGTGTTTTAAAAGAATTTTAATTTTTACTATAACTATGAAATATATGTGATGTTCTAGGGATATGTGTAATTGCACCAAAAGAAAGATTAGAGATACAGTAGAGGCATAACTACTTCATGCAAGTGTTAAGTTATTTGTAATCAATTGAAACATACTTACTGAAAATTTCCAAATATGAGACATTACATCTATGATATCATTTAAAAGTATTTTATACTCTTTCTGATTGTATTTATAATTTTTTCTATAAAATATTTAGAAAAATTTTGAAGGTTCACTTTGATGGAATTACATGGAATTGCAGCTGGAATGTGTTACAGTCATCACCCGTGGTTGGGGTTGCAAAAGAGGAATAGACAAGCAGAGACCCAGCTGTGCCTATGTAATAATGTGTCTTGCTTTTTAAAAATATCCATCAGCATGTCAGTGGGTGTGAGTGCACATGTACCTGTATATGTGTAGGTGTGTGATATGAGATATAATTCACAATGATCTAAAAAATATTGTGCAGAATATATGTACTTAAAAAAAATCACCTTAAACAATTTGGGGGAAAAAACCTAAAGATATAATTCCAATAAAAATTACTAAAAGTATTTTGAAGGAAATGATATAAGACATGGCAAAGTTAGAAAAGTAGTATTTCTATAAATGGGTAGACATGTTGAGAGAAAAAAAGCCAGAGAAGATAGAAGTAAAATATTTTACATAAACTTAGGTCAAGCCATCAATTTTTAAGTGAATTTTCCAATACTTTAAGGTGTCACAGTGTCATTACACAGATCTTAAGTACCTGATGATCTTTAAACAAATGTACATAGTAGAATGTACTATCAAATATGTTGCTTTAAGTTTTAAGTTCATTAAAAACTATCACTCTGTGTGGCATATAAGCTTTTTCTCAAAAATAAAACAAAACAAAACAGAGCAAAAACACCCAAAGTAACTAATACTTTATGTAACCCTTGTGCCTTTTTAATAGATTCTGTTCTTGTTCCTTATAAATGACATAGAGACACTGAAGGGTAGAAGGTCTCAATTATAACACAAGTAAGACATCTGTAATTTTGAAAGCCCTTTCGGTGTTATGTACATACAACTTGAAAAACTAATTTAAAAGAGGGAGAAACTATAGGACTCATTTAAAAAAAGAAGAAAATGATCATATAAAGAGTATTGCAATTGCCTTTCCCACAGGGATAAACAAAGACACTAGAAAAGTCATTCAGACAGAAGCAGCCTAATTTTAAAGTACATTTTGTCTTACTTATTTTTGGCTATATGTAAGCAGTATTTTCTTTTCTTTTCTTTTCTTTGTAACAATGTACAGAAGTGTGTGTTTTCCATTTGTGGTGTTAGGATATATGCATCCCATAATAGATTAAATTGTTGTTCTCAACTCTTCACGCCCCAGGAAACACTGATATATATATCAGTACACTGTGTGGGGGCGCATGTATATATACATATAAACCTTCACAATGTAACGTAACATTATCCCAGCTAGAAGATGTGAAATATACATCCGTGACATACTGGCATGGCCATGTGACATGATTTGAACAATCAAACGTTACCTTCAAATATGTTTGTAGGTTTGGCCTGGACGCTCGAGCTTCTGCCATTTGCTATGACATGACAAGAACACACCTTGGGTCATTGCTGGTTCAAGGAATATGGGAAAACACTTGCAGAAAACATGTACATGAATAATATCCTGAAATTAAGCTGCTCCATATCACATAGAGAACCACAGATCAAATGAATGTTTATTGCTGTAAGCTAGAGAAAGCAGGGATTGCTTGTTATATAACATTACAATACCAGTTGACTAAAACAGATCCATGGGTGCACTTCAACGGGAAAATTGTGTTTTGTTTGTGTTGGTCTATGCAAGACACCTCTCTTGTTGTTTTGTTTTGTTTTGTTTTCATCTCTATTCTCTTTTATTTTTATTTTATTTATTTGTTTGTATTTATTCTTCGCTCCCAATTTCTTACCACCCAATGACCACCACTTTAAGGTATTTGCTATGTATTCATTTATTTTGTGTTTTTTTAATGAAAATTAATATTTTGTATGTATATAAATTAATTTTTATATACTATATTATACATCTTATTGTATTGTTTGCTTTCCCTCAGCACTATGTACATATAAAGTTTCATTCACATTACTCTTTGTATATCTAATACATTGCTTCAACTGCTTCATAGTATCCTAGAATGAGCATCCAGTTCATTTTGCATACTCCATGAGGAACAGAACATTTAATGCAAGTCACCACCTAAATTTTACCAGATTCTTTGCTTTCCAAATGTTCAGCTTGTAAAAGATTCTCCCCAGTACAAGAGGGGTGTGCTTCTGCATGACCAATCCTATTTTTAAGCACTTGACAAATATATTAGATGGTGAGGATTTATAAGACTTTCTTAACAGAATGTTTACATTTGCCTTTTCTGGAAAGTAAAATATGCAATGGAATGCTAGGTAGAATGCTGAGAATATATTTTCTTGGTAACATATTTTAATATAGTCTTTATGCTAAGATTTCCATATACCTATCTTATTTTAAGAAAAAGTTATAAAAAAGGAAATATAGATGATGAACAATGTCATATTTGACACATAAGTTGATAAATATTTGGCCCTATAACAGTAGAATCGAGTTAATAGCCTCAGTTCAAGAGAAAGAACATCTATGAATAAGCTTAAAATATTCATTGGTTGAAATGTTTTATTCTATTATTGTAAGTAGTTCTTACTGCACATAAGTAAAGGTGACATTTATAAAACAGCCCATATATTTATAAAACATACCAACTTACTTTGCTTACCTTTATAGCCTCAGATGTTACTTGATGTAAAACACAGTTATGAGCTAAAAAAAGGAAAGAAAAAACTTTCACTTTCTTATCACCGGATAAATAAACCTTTAACTTAATTCATGTTCTGGCATGACTTTTATTAATATAACACAGTTAATTCAATTCAGTTTTGTCTTAGATTAATCACATTGCAGTATTGATAACTCTTAGTCTGACACGAATCAGAGCGGCAAAAGCTAACAAAATCCAATAGTATTTTATAATCAGGTGATAGAAAATGTATAATGCTAATGACAGAGACTTATTCAAAATTTAACTTTTGTTCATAAATACCTCAGAGAATTCAAATGAAGGAAAAGTTACCAAAAGTTATAAAAAATATTTCTTCTTAACTTCAGAGGTTATTAATTGCACAATCTTAGTTTTTATAATCAAGATTGAAATAGTGAAAGCACATTTTAAGCACATCTTCCTTAGAGTTCTCTCTAAACGATAATGGCATTTTTGGAAGACACTGCAATTAAGCAACATATTTTACTTTTTTCTACTAAAGAGATTTTTTTTTTAATAGATTAAGGTAATGTCCCAGAATATGTTTCAAAATTTTTATTTCTACCTTTATATTATGCCTTTAAAATTCATGCCATCTATAGTTTTTATTTTGAAAATTAACATGGTTACAATTGGTATTTCCAGAAAAATAACTGGGAATATCTAAGGCAAAGGCAAATGATGAATTTTACCATTAAAATAAATACAAATATAGGACTTCTTTTAATTTCTTTGTTTATGGAAAGATACGATAGTGCAAAGACAGCAGAAGTACCTAATGCCATCAACATAATATGCTCAGATATTTCAAGATATCTGTACCATGACCTATTCTTCTATATGATCAATTACTATTAGTAGTAGTAGGTGGAATAATGGGCCTGCCAACGACGTCTGTATCCAAACCTCTGAAACCTGTGACTGTGTTCCCTCGCATAGCTAAAGAGACATTGTGGATGTGATTACATAGGACCTTGAGATGGGGAGATTATCCTACATTATCTGGGTAGTCCCAGTGTTATCACAAGTTCCTTATGAAAGAAGGTCAGGAGGTTTGGAGTCAGAGAGGGAGAGGTGGGGACTGAAGCAGAGATCAGGGAGGTGCAAGGCCATAGTCAAGAAATGGAAGCAGCATCTGCTAAAACGCAAGGAAATTTAATCTTCCTTAAAGCATAACACTGCCAATATCTTTATTTTAGGAGTTCTGACCTATAGAACTGTAAGGCAATAAATTTCTGTTGTTTTTAAGCCATTAGTTTTGTGGTAATTTATTAAAGCAACAATACAAAAATAATACAGGGTTTAAGAACAAGAAGTTGGAATAAACATCAGAGCCATTTGTAAAAAAGAACTTTAAACAAATATGATTCCTTACTTTGAAAGATCTTAGTTTAGGAAATTCTGTTAGCTATGTTGGGAGTTTGAATTTCTCCCCATTTATTTTCTGTCTCGCAATGTTCATTTTTGCTCCCAGTTAGATTCTTTGGGAGGTGTTTACAATGTGACTTTCCAGTTTTTCCTATCAAGACATGGTGTCTACTTCCCCACTCACTGTATACTACTAACAGAAATGTGGTAGAACCTGTCTTTGCCATAAACAGATGCTCAGATTAGCCTAGTAAAAGGAGCAGAGATGGGGAATTGCTGCAGAGACCAGCCTAGACCAGTTAGCCTCTAGCCTAACCAACAGATTACAGAGGCATAAGGACACTTAACTGAGATCAGCCAGCACCAGAGAAATGAATCTAACTAAACCCAGATTAAACTACCAGCCCACAGAATCCTCAGCCAAATCCTCATCGTTTTAACACACTAAGAATCAGTGAATTTGTTGCACAGCAGTGACTACATGATACACATGTATTGCCATGGAAACAACAAGCATTTTAAGGTTTAAGAGTTAGACAGCCAAGATTCCAAGGTGACTAGAAGAAATGCAGCTTCCAAGTACAGAAGATTCCCAACATCTACCACAAATGTGACTATGAAGTGCTAGCTGGTGTAAAACAATATTTTTGTGTGAGAAATTAACGTTAGTATGATATGCCTCTGAGATGTCAGGTATGTTTGGTATAGCACACTCTATTCCATCCCCACATTGAAAGGTACAGACATACATAAAAAATATAATTTATCCTAAATATCCTATGACCAGGATGGCCACATTTATTGAAATATTCCTGTTTGTCAGGCACTATCCTAAGGACTTTCTTGTGTTTAAAAATTTTAGTGTTTTAAAAATGTAAAGATATAACTTATGTGTCATGATTATGTTCAGTTTAAAAACAAGAACACTGAAGTACAAGGAAATGCATTAAATTGTCTTAGATTATACAGCTGCTTGTAATTTCCAGGGCCAATGTTAATGTGTAAAAGATATTTACAATCAATTTAGCACAACAATTGCCTCAAAAAAACAAGGCAAAGTGAATAAATAAACCATGGTTGGCTTTTAATCTTTTTGCTTACAGTCCATGTGCAATAACTACGCTCAAAATTCTTTACTAGATATCATTCACAAGCTTAATTTACTTATGTTTCTGGCCCACATTTCTTTTTCTCAACTTTATGGCAGTTACTTGGAGCCTGTTGATCTTCAATAAGACTATACCTGTTATGGGCTGAATTGCGTAATCCAAAAAGATGTGTTTAATTCCTAACCCCCAGTATGTGACCTTATTCGGAAATAGTGTCATTGCAGAGGTAAGTAAGATGTAAGTAACAAGAGGTACTAAGATTTAGAATTGACCTGAAATCCAATCTCTGGAGTCCTTATAATAATAGACAAAGATATGCAGAGACTCACAAGGATAACACCATGTGAAAATGGAGTCAGGAATTGGAGCTATGTGTTTACTTGCCAAGGAGTACCAAGGATTGCCATCTGTCACCAGAGCTAGGAGAGAGGCATGGAAGAGATTCTCCCTCATAGCCTCCAGAGGGAACCCCCTTGATTTCAGATTTTCAGACTCTAGAAGTGTAAGAGAATAAATTTGTGTTGTTTTAAGCCTCTCAGTTTGTGATATTTTGTTACAGGAGCCTAGGAAATGAATAGCATACCCTTAATCTAAACTTTGTCCTGAGCATTTTTATTCATCAAGCAGTTATAATGGCATCAGCTCACTAATCTTTGCTTTCATGCACTATATTAGAGTGCAAAATTTTTCATTCAAAGCTCACTTAAACTCTTAATCCCACTTCTTACCTTTTGGGAATTTAAAGCAGTCTGCTACTCTAATCTGGAAAGTCTCTAAATGCTTAACCTGTCTTTACTCCCTCTCATTTCTGCCTGAAAATTGGCCCTTTCTCATGCTCCCCAAGCTTGTAGTATTCTGTCAGATGTAGCCAATAGTAACCAGCATGGCCTATGAAACCTGTTTTCCAACATTCATCCCTAAAGTTTTAGGTTCAATAGGCATATACGATGCTTGCAAATTTATCAGACAACAAAATTATTGAATATTTTCACACAGCATTGCACTAAAACATTTCTTCAGCCTCAATGATCATTTTCCTTCCTGCTTATGCCGCTCACTAAGCCAATTCTTAAGGCTATATATGACACAATACACTTTTGCTTATAGATAACGGCCTTGCTATTTATATATGGCCCTGCTAATTAAAAAAAGCTCTGGGAAGTGTAGACATTCATTTTCCCAGGTTGAAAAAAGGAACATAATATCAGTAAACCAAAATATCAATGTCTAGTAAAGTATCTATATGTAAGGATACATTTGGTTCATGTTTCTGATTGACAGATGAAGCTTTGTAAAATTTTAAGAAAGTTTAAAAAAAAAAGCCTCTTTAAAAGCCAACAAAAAAATCTGTTGGGTTTTTTTGTGTGTGTGAGTTAATTATTAGGTTTATCAATAGTTTTTTGAATAGTCCAAACATTTGCTAGTATAGACCCTATCTTGGATTTCTGCAATAAGTATTTCATTTCTTCTTAATAGAAACACTTTTCCCACAGTAAATAATGTTAAACAGAGAAGTACTGTCATACTTAAATATACAGATATGTACAATTATTTTACCAAACAAGATAAAGTATATTATCATACATTAAATATACGTATAGATAGATTTATTTGATATATATATATGTACTTATGCATTACAATACAAGGGTGATTCAGAAAATCATGGAAAGATTCATATGTTTTAATTTTATTTTTCCACAAATTTTCTAAAGTACCATCATGTAAGTTATGCTTTATTCCAGCTGTGTGTGTGTGTGTGTATGTTTGTACATTCTGAATTTCCTGAAATAATGATTAATTTTAATCTGGTATGCAGGAGAAAGATTAGTCAAATACAATGGTATATAGTTCCAGATGTCTTGTCTCCAGGGCTGTTGGATCTGATTGCAGCACAGAAGGAACACAGCTAGGGGCTCTATGCATCATTTATGCTGTGTATATTTACGAAGACTAGACTGAATTTCTGAATGATAACACTGAATAAAATTTCACTAATTTTCTGACATCTGCTCAAAGAAATTTGCATAGATACCACATGTGATAACTAGCAGGCAATGTTTTGGACATGTCAGAGAATTTCAACAAGATTTGGTACAACATTCCCTAACCCAACTAGCAGTTGTATTTCAGCACTCTCACTCTTTAGGGAAATCTATCTCTTCTCTTATTTCATATAATCTTATAATTAATTGGCTAGCAAGGAAAAATATCACATAATTGAAACAAAGAAACAAGTTGGATAACAGAAACTAATGGTGTTAAAAAAAAAGCTTAGCTATTAGAAGTTCTAATGAGGGTTAACCAAAAAGAATTTTTGTTTTTTGGACTTTTAGTGAGTAAGAGAAGTATGCTAGGCACCTACTAAATTAAATGTACTCATTTTTAAAAAATAGAATCATATTGTGCAAATAAGGAAAATATGATTGACATAGATTACATTTGATATTGCTATTTGAATAACAACGGCATATGTCACATTAGTGAAGGTATGACTTGAAATTTTTCTATTCTAAGTATCTGATTATTTTACTTTAAGATATTTGGCGAAACGAACAAACAAAAAAACTATTTCTGATTAGAGGTATTGGTTTCTATCTTTACTGATTTTGTTTAATTATAAAGTAAAAGTATCCTTAAACTTCCAAATCTGGAGATGCATTTATGTATATTTTGTAAAATAGTCACACACTGCATGCATCAAATCCAAAACTTAATTTGCTTTACCTAAAGATAGAATAGAGGACTCTTTATTATGATGATTATTTTAAATTATTTCTTGCATTTACAAAGATTTCAACATTTTATTTTTTCATGTAAGTTTTCACAGAGCATATGTAGTTTCATAAAGTGAAAAATAACAAATAAGCAGCAATGAAAACATTTCATGTTCCAATAAAAGATATTGACTCTATTAAAAATCCCTTGATCGTAAACGGGTTTTTTTGTTTGTTTGTTTTAAATAGATTATCTCAATATCTATTTACTATAGATTAGATTATTATTGTAGGTACATAATTAAAATAATAGAAATGTAGTTTTTCTATTGCTTGAATTTTTTTAAAAAATTGAAAGAATCATAACATCTAATGTCTGTATAAAATTCAACATTTTAATGGACTACTTTCCCATGTAAAGGTCAATCTTACACATTATATGAACATTTACAAAATTGAGTCTATGAATATAAAATTACAATTTAATACATGATAGCAATTTTTAATAAAATTTATAAAGAAAAAATAAAACACACCCTAAATATATTTTCACGCCTTTCAAATGCAAATGTGTGCTTATAATTGACTGCAACTCATAAACAATATCTTTTTAAAATCTTAGTTTACCTTAATTTTTTGTCTTGTTTTACTTTTTTTTTTTTTTTAAGACCCTTTCTGGACTACCATCTGCCTACAGGGAGCACAGTTCTATAGAACCAAAAGGTCCTGAAACATAATTCCTGTCCTATTTAGGAATTAAACGTTAAAATCAGCAATAATAGTTTATTCCTACTCAAAATTCTCAGTCTCCCAGGTACTTTTTTATTTTTTGTTAATTGCAGTTAAATACATTAAAATAAAATTTACCATCTTAGCCATTTTAGAGTGTACAGTTAGTAGTATTAAGTATATTCATAATATTGGGTAACCAATCTCAGAATTTTCTTTCTTGCAAAACTGCAACTCTGTACCCAGTAAACAACAACACTTCGTTTCTCCTCTTCAGCCTCTGGCAACCACCATTCTGCTTTCTGTTTCTCTGACTGTATCTAGACTACTCAAGATAGCTCACATATGTGAATTCATACACTGTTTGTCTTTCTGTGCTTATTTCACTCACAATAATGTCCCTAAATTTCATCCATGTTGTAGCATGTGTCAGAATCACCTCCTTTTTAAGGCCAAATAATGTTCCACTGTATGTATATGCCACGTTTTGTTTGTTCATTCATCTATGGATGGACATTGGGTGGCTTCCACATTTTGCACATGTTAATATTGCTGTTATTAACATGGGTGTACAAATATCTCTTTAAGGTCCTGTTTTCAGTTATTCTGACTATATACCTAGAAGAAGAATTACATCATTTTGTACTTCTATTTTTAATTTTTTGAGGAACTGCCATACTGTTTCCATAATGCTACACTGTTTTACACTCTGGCCAAAAATGCACAAGGGTTTCAATTTCTTCACCTTCTCTCCAACACTTTTTTTTTTTTTTCAATAGTAGCTATCCTAATGGATGTAAGGTGATATTTTATTTATTTATTATGGATTTGATTTGCATTTCCGTAATGATTAGTAATGATGAGCACCTTTTTATACACTTGTTGGTCCCCCTTCATTCCTTGCATTTGGAAATTTCTCATTCGTCTTTTTGATCTGATATGTACTTGAAATGTATTTCCTTACATGTATGGAATTGGAGGACAGATTTAAGCATCCAACATACTTATTTTTTTCATAGTTGCAGTATTTCTCTGCAGATGATCTGTGGTTTCTTCATACGCAAAACACCTCATCTGAATGTATCATTTCATCTTCTTCAGTTATATGTCTATCAAATACAATTTTTAAAATCAAAAGGGTAAGCATAATTACTATCCTTTCTCTTCAATAGAATTGTGTGTTCATGGTTTCAGACTTGGACTTTATTTAATAAACACAATTTAATAACTTTTTGTTTCCATACTGAAAGCCAATTTCCTTATGCCTCGTAGAAAACTATGTCTATCTGTTACCTAACATTTCCCCAAAACATAATGTGACATGGTTTTTAGCTCTATCTGGATTGAGCTTGAGCATTTCACTGAGCTTTTTTCTCCACTCTAACATCACACTTTCTCTCCTCAGAAGAGAGTGATGCCATTTCAATACTAGGAACTTTGGAACTGTATTCTCCTGAATGACTTGTCTCCACCTCTCTTGGAGATGATTATCAGAAAAAATAAATTTATTCTAATTTTAACTCTCCCTTTCCTCTATGGTATCACAAATAATTTTTATTTAAGGGACTTAAAAAAACAAACAAAAAACCCTTTTAATGTTTCTAGTTCCTATAAATTTCCAAATTGCTGAGCACACTTTTCTACATTTCATAAATTTAGGTTTTCAAAATGTTCCTTTTTGTGTACCACATATATCATTCTGTAACTTAACATTTTGGAGATTTTTGTACTACTATCTCAGACAAAATTATATTTGAGCAATATAAAATAAGTATTTATAGTCTTTTACACCCAGAGAAAACTTACACATTTTTTTTCTCATTTTGTTATCACAAAAAGATATGCAGTGGTGGAACATGTGTTATTATTCTACTTTTTAATTTAGAAAAGTGAATTTTGTAGAGCTAAATGACTCCTTCAGGAATTCCTCTGTGTGTGTGTGTATGTCTCTGTCTATATATAGACATACACACAAATATATGTAGTCACTTATAGGTCAATAACATACTTTCTTATGAGCCCACGAGAAAACAAATGCTTCAGATCAATAATGTGTGTGTATGTTTATGTTGATTTTCCCCAGATAATACTGACATTACCTTGCTGGTACAGAAATATACTTCTTTATACATCTAAATCACAAAATAAAATGTATAAAACCAGACATTTTAGCTTGGAAAACATTACTTATTTTGTACTGTTTGTTTATTTATGCATGTTTCTATATATGTTTGTAAAAGCACTTACTAAAATAATTTATAATTTTCTTTGCAAATAGTAGGCTTTAGGACCAGTATGAAGGCAATTTATTTCTTTAATTAGCTTATATATATTGAATATGACAAAGGAAGCAAACAAAACAAGAAAAACATCACCTACTGAGGATCAGAAACTCCTTACTAATGCTAGATTCCCTAATATATTCCCATGAGTACAATTAAATATAAAACAAGTCAGTTATCCATATATACACAACTATATAGAGGTTATACACACACACACACACACACACACACACACACACACATTTGATGAGGTGGCTGATAGGTGAAGACCTGTTTAGCAAAATCATGAGAAAACTGGTCCTTTTCAAAATGCCATAGTAACTAGCATACATAATTCCCACCTATCTAAAACTGTTTTAGCAGATAGTGTGGGATAAAATATATCTACTGCATTTCTAGCTAAAAATTAATAGAAAAAATAGATCTGTAACTATAATATATAAAATTTGATAAACTAATAGTCTTAGTACTATGTTAAATATAGAATTTATATATATGTATAGAATTTATATTTAATGCAATTTCAAAATTTAAATTTAAGTGTATAGAATTTATATTTAATGTAATTTAAAAATTTAAATTTGTTTAAATTTTTTTTTGGTTTATGATATGAAAAATGTTGACATAAAAATGGCACAGCTTATCATTAAATACTCAATTTTAATTTATTTTAATTGATCTCTGAAAAAAGGTGGTCATAAACATGCTGAACTATCTTTATAAAATAATTATCTATACTATAAAGTATCATGAGGGTTAAGGATTAAATAATAGCCCCATTACATTTATTAAGATTTAATATCTATCAATCTGATTCTTGGATTATCTATCTGACTATATTATCACGTTGGTATTTTCTCAGTTCTTCTAAATAAAACTTTTGTTATAAAGCAACTAAAATTCAATTAAATAACCAGATTACATAAAATTATATCTTTTCTAGCTTTGAAACTTCAATTAAATAATAAACGCATGTATCAATAAGTATGTTACAAGCCAGGATTCAAGAAAAAAATTAAGCCTGTATTTAGCAAATGTGTAAAAGTGAAATTAGGTTTTCTCAACTCTAGAGAAAACCATGAGAGGATTTCTCAAAAATAATAATTTTATTTATATTATTAATCTGACTCAAAATATGAGCACAAATATATTATATATGTAATCTATAAAAGGGTGGCGTTGAGTAGTTTTCATGGAGCTCTAGATTGAAACTGCATTTATATATTAACTTCTTAACAATACAATGGAATAACAGTAAATTTGGATGCTATATTCATATTTTGCTATTTTGAACATGGCTTACAATTTCAGTTGAAACTCTTCTAACTACAACTTCATTTATTGGATCCCTCCTTTTGAAAATTGTACCTGACCCATTCACACTCTCCTTTGTCATAACCTGCTTTCTTTTCTTGACCTTATTACATGAAATTCCCATCTGCCTTGAATATGTGAGTACTTAGCTCTTTTGTCTATACACACCTTCACATTTTATGCCCCTCTGTCTCCCATGCTCTCCCTGAGCATAACATCTCTGACCCCCACTCCTTTACCTGCTCTGATTTACTGTCTGTGTCATTGTCTTTTGCCTAAATCTGGAGTGAGTGTATATGATATGAGGTAAGAGAGAAAGACCAGAATAGAAAGTGAAACCTAGGTTTCTCTTCTGAACACTTTAATAGTGGATCTCAGTATAGAAACTAAGGCTAGATATCTATATTTGAGATCTGGAACCTATGAGATGAGATCACCCTTTTAAGTAGTCATTTATTTAGAAAGCAGAAGTAAAAAGAAGTCTGTAACTGTTGCTCTGGAGCACTCCCAGACTGAACACTTAGTTAAAATTGCAAAGATTCAATGAAGCTGAAAAGTTACAGCCAGCAATATGGAAGGAGACTGAAGAGTATTCTTAGATAAGGAATTAACAGAAGAAAAATTAAGAAAAATAAAATATGCTCAACTGGGTTGAGTTATGTTAAGATCTTCCGGAAGATGAAGATGGATATATGACTCATAAATTTGGCAAAATAAAATTATTGAACTGAAATAAAATACTTTTAGTGAAGTGTTTGTTATGGTATCCCAAATTAGCAAGATAAAAAAAAAAATTGGGATAGAGTAAGTGGAGTTCAGTTTTTAAGGTTCATAATAGGTCAGCAGTTGTAGGGGTATGTAGTTACAGTAGAGAGAAGAGAAGATCATCTTGAGCATATATACCACATTTTCCTTATCCAGTCATCTGTTGATGGACATTTAGGTTGGTTCCATATTTGGGCTACTGCAAATAGAGCTGCAATGAACATGAGAGTGCAGGTATCCCTTCAACATGATGATTTCCATTCGTTTGGATATATGCCCAGTAGTGGGATCACTGGATCATATGGTAGTTCTATCTGTAATTGTTTGAGGAACCTCTGTACTGTTTTCAATAGAGGCTGATACTACTCATTCATAAAAAAGAATGAAATCATGCCATTTGTAGCAACACGGATGAGTCTGGAGGAAATTAAGTGAGATAAGCCATACAAGGAAAGAGAAATACCGCATGTTCTCACTTATAACTGGGTGTTAAGAAAGAAAGACAGACAGACAGATAGAAAGAAAGAAAAAGAAAGAAAGAAAAGACACAAACAATTCCTTGAACTTCCAGAATACTAGAGATGGAGGTGAGCCGGGGGTGGGGGGCACTTTGGGAGGGATAGGTTGGTTAAAGGGCATAAAGAAAAATCGTGATTTGTTAATAATAATAGGCTTATAATAAGTAATATTTTTTTAAAAGACTATCATCTTGACGCATAACACATTTCCACCTTCCCAGGAGGACATGCTATGAATAGTAGTACCAATGAAGAAAAATCAGCAGTGGAAAGATATGTGCGCTCTCACCTCTTTTCTTACAATATAGGTTTTGGGTAATTGAAGAAAGAGTAAAATAACCCTCTAAGAATAATAATCTAAATTTCTAAAGAACAATAGTAGGAATTTTGAACAATGATAAGAAATCATTACTGGTAGGTTATAATTTCTGAGTGGTAAATTCACATAGTTGTGTTATTTTCTTCAGAAATATTCAAGAGTCCAGTTTTAAAAAACGCAGTAGAAATTTTGTTGAGTGTAACAAAAATTGGAGTTTTGTCAGTGTATTGTATGAATAGAATCACCCAAACATTTGTGTCCACCCAGAACCTCAGAATGTGACTTTATTTGGAAATTTTGTCTCTGCAGATGTAATCAAGTTAACATGAGGTCATGGTCAGGGGTGGTCTCTAAATACAGTGGCTAGTGTTCTTATTAAGGGATGGAGATTTAGATACAGACACCCACACAGAGGGATTATGGTTATGTGAAGATAGATGCAGAAGTTATAGTGAGGCATCTTCAATCCAAATAAGCTAAGAATTGCCATCAACCATCAGACGCTAGGAAGAGACAAGGAAAGGTTCTTCCTGAGAGCCTTCAGAGAAAGCCTGACTCTGCCAACACCTTGATTTCAGACTTGAATTCTCCAGAAATGTGAAAGAATCAATTTTTGTTGCTTTAAACCACCCAGTTTGTGGTGCTTTGTTGCAGTGGCCCTAGGAAACTAATACCATCAATCAAATACTCAGACAGGCAAGAGTCTAAAGAGTGTTAGTGGGGGTTGCTAGAGAATAGTGATGCCATTCCATTGACTCTGGGTTAAGCAAAGAGGAAAGAGTATATTTAAGGAAAAGGTGAATGTTGAAAGGGGGTAGGGTGAATGGATTCTGTATTGAAATTAGGTGAAATCATTACTGGAGGGAGGTATTAAATTTTTTTTAAAAGTTACAACTGATGGTGATTGTGGCAGGATGCTTAAATTCATATATTAGAAATGTTGTAATATTAGTCTAATGACAAATTCTGAGGTATGACCATGTGAGTCTTTGTCTGGGGAAGGAGGGAGTGAAAAATCATAAGGCTTTGGAAGTTTAGGATAATGGGATGTTGAGCGATTGAACCAGGCACAGTGGTGAAATACAAAGTGCTAGACATTTCAATGAGTGTAGGTTGCAATAAAAGTAAGGTCACATAAGACAGAAAGAAGGAGAGATGGCTGGTGGTATACTTTAATTTAGGGCACTTAAAAATAAAAGTAGTGCTGTGTCAAAATATCAGCAAGAAATAATATAGACACATTCCCTACTTTCATGTTCTGATGTCAGAATGTCTGACACTAGCATTTAAACATAGATAAATACAACATCATGTTTTAATAAAAAATTTAAAATATCATTTCTTTAACCAAGGGAAAACATCAAGTTGTCAGGAAGTTGACAATACACTATCATCTTTTGAAATTTTAAGTGCTAAGTGTATTTTTGCAGGGGTCATTACTCAGTCTGCTACTATTAAACATTTTTAAAATTAACGATTGAGGTGATGAACCGGAGTGTATCTTTAGTAAAGTTGCTGATGACACCAATTTGGTAGAACAATTAGCACATTTAAAAGCTGGATTAAAATTCAAAATGACCTTGATGAGTTGGAGAGGAGCCTGGCTATAAACAAGATGAAGTTGATTAAGTTCATGTGCCGTAATTCATTTAGCCTATTTCACATTCACTGTGGCCAAACCATTATGCAACTCTGATCGGAACTTTTAATCAAAATAGTTTGAACTATCTATCTTCATTGCAGTGCAGTAACAGCAAATGTGAAGTCAGGACTTTTGTGCATCCAACTGGCATAAAACCTGACTAAGTTATTAGTTTAATCAAAATGATGTTGCTGTCAGGGTTCTTCAAGAAATGAACACTTAGATTTAGTTGGAAATATATCTAACAAAAATCATATGGCATAGGTAAGTCTGTCTGAACTGACAAAAATGCCAACAAAATTCTGTACATTGGAGAACTCCAAAACTGCTATGTAAATATATAGGAGTGTTAAAAAACAAAAAAACAAAACAAACAAACAAACAAAAAAAAACCCAGCAATGATAAATGCAAGGTATATGAAATCTTGTATAAAAGTTTTTAATATAGTAATTACTTAATGCTTGAAGGGAATTTCCATAACTGAATTATGGTGACAAGACCTTGAAAAATGAATTATCTCTGAATAAAGTGTTCTACATATGAGTAAAGTTGCTTAAGAAATAGGTATGTGGATTATGAAAATAACAGTAGACTTCAGAATTAACACATGATCAGAATTGTCTTCTCAATATAGGCATTCTCAGAGCCCTTTTTCCCCGTTTAATTAATAGACCTTATTTCTTGTTACACTTCTCACTGTGTAAAAGAGACAAAAAAAGTATTACTCAAAGCACCATGAATGTAATGAGAAGCCGGAAGGTACTGCAACCTCAGCAAATCCTCTGTTAGAAGAAAACTGGGTACAGCCATGATTCAAAGTTAGCTTCTGTTTTTTTATTGTAAAGACAAGGAAGTCTCACAAGAAAAATAAGTTGATACAATCATTTCAAAAGGACACAAAGACATGGGCAGTGTGACAAATGTTATCTTTGGCTAAGTATAGCTTAAACAATGGAAACTAGTAACATCAGTAAAATTAACAATATGACATTCCAAAGTAACAATTTGTGAAAAACTAGGTTGGTCAAACTGCAATCATTATCTAAAATATAACCTCTCCTTAAATGATTTAAGCAAAAGTTGCATTCTTATGATAAAATCTAAGTATAATTATCTCTAAAGTTTCCACCAACAGACAGCTTGCCCCCAGCAAACATTTTTTCACATCTTTCCCTTCAGCAACTCTTAAAATCTCTTAACAGGATTGGTATGACAACCACCTGTTAGCTCTAAAATCATTAAAGTATACAATCCCATACCTAAGCAGTGATTAGAGCTGATTAGATGGGCTGTTGCTCTCTGGCTGTAGACTGTTGCCTCCTTCTTGAGGACTTTTGTCCCATACATGCATTTACCTAAAAACCCTATTCTAAAAATCAAACAAAAATCAAGATTTCTAACCTTCTACAATTTCTTAGAGCAGTTTTAGATTTACAGAAAAATTGAACTCAAGTACAGAGCTTCTGTATACTTACCCCCCACAACAGTTTGTTGTTAACATTTTTTTTTTGCGTTAGCTTAGTACATTGATTTCAAATGATGAGCTAATACTGATGCATAATTATAACTAAAGCACATTGTTTACTTTAAAGTTCACTCTTTGAGTTGAACAGTCTATAAGATATAGCAAATATGCTCAACATGAAAATAGTTTTGCTACTATTTTAAGTGATTGTGAATGATCTCTTTCTCTCTCTCTTTTTCTTTCTCTCTCTCTCTCTTTCTCCCCCCTCTCTTTTTATGTCCCTCTGTCAATCTTGAAGAAAAGCTAGACAATAGTAACTAAAGGGGACAACTGAAAACTTTAGACTAGTTAATGTGAAACATTATTGTTGAAATGAAATGCCTTTAAAATTCTAAAGGCAAAGACATTGTATTAAATATCATGCAAAAATATCATCATGTTTTATCTCTTAATAATCAATTGTCTTGAATTCCTAAAAGTGGCAAAATTATTTCAGCTTTAGGAGTGATAACTCGGTAAAACTGTCAGAAAGATCAAATTTCCCTCAAAGTACTATACTTTGTCACAAAATTTGGAAATACCAGTTCCCCTGTGGCAAATGTAAATACACTGTCAGTTTTTCATGTGTGTTTGCTCCAACACTGTGTTATGCACTGTCTCTTGGGAAATAGATCTGCTTCACTTACTTCTCCAAAGATCTACTTTGGACTAATAAATATTATTTTAGGAAGTTTAAGGTGAAATGATTCTTAACCAGCAATTTAAGATGAATTTTTTTAGGCTTCAAAATTCTTATAGTTTTCAGATATCAGCTAAGATTATTTAACTAATTAAAATTAATATTAGAAAGCTTTATCAATAAACCAATTGACTTTATTCAATTTAAAATCCCTGTTGGCATCAAGTAGTTAATCATTTAAGAAAGATTTAAAAGCAGTATAAGCTACTTTATTTTCAACTAAATTGTGATGATAAAAATAAATAAATACATGATTATTTGTTAAAGTATAAAATGGTGATTAAATTTTCTTACATTTCTATTTTAACTAAACTATATTATGTCATGAAATCACCAAAAGCAACGGTAGCAAGGCTAAGAGAATCAAAATATATATAGTTCTTAATATCTAAGCTTTAAGAATTAAGCAGACTTCAAAATAATATCTAAATTTTTAGTAATTTTTTAAGCAGCAGATATCTCAATAGTTAAGAGGTATAGGACAGAAACTGTAGGAAAAAAGATTTTATACACACATATAAAGACACCTATGAACAATTATATCCATAAGCACAATGTCTGAACTTCATTCAAATGATGAGGAGCAGGCATATAAGTTTTTACTAAGTACTTACTGCTTAATTTCACCCTCACAACAATACTTCAGTGTACGTGTTCTTGTATCCTTTTAACAAATTGAGAGCACCAGGTATCATTGATGATTACATGATTTGCTCAATCTTGTAAGTGGCAAATGTATCTCAAACCAGATCTGCTTTTCTCTAAGGCTTATAACATCACACTTACTCTACTGCCAATGTTTATAGCTTACTTTATGACAATATAGATATGGAAATGGTCAACTATGCATATGAATACACTGTGCAAACTAATGTAATTAATAAAGTCTTATCCAATTGTACCTCCTTGATAAAAAGATACAAAAAGTATTTCTTTCAAAAGAGAAATAATTTGCTAAACTTACTCAGAATTTTCTGACTTTTTTCTCCTCTATATGGTCTTTGGTATGATTTATGCTACTTTTTAAAATAGCAATGTTTAGGGCTGGCCAGTTAGCTCTGTTGCTTATAGTGTGGTGTTAATAATACCAAGGTCCTATGTTTGATCACTGTATGGGCCAACCACACCCCTCCCCCCACCAAATGTTTCTACTTATATATAAAATAACAATATTTATATGATCCAGCAAGGTCACTACTGGGTATATATCCAAAGGAAATGAAATCAGTATGTCAAAGAGATATCCGCACTCCCATGGTTGTTGCAGCATTATTCACAATAGTCAAGATATGGTAACAACCTAAGTGTCCATCAATGGACGAATGGATAAGGAAAATGTTATATGTACACACAATGGAATACCATTCAGCCTTAGAAAAAGAAAATCCTTTCATTTTCGACATGTATGAACCTAGGAGACATTATGTTAAGTGAAATATGCCAAGCACAGAAAGACAAATACTGCCTGATCTTACTTATATGTGAAATCTAGAATGTTCACTTACGGAAGTAGGGAGTAGAATGATGGTTACAAGGGGCTGGGAGTTTGGGGAGGGGTTGAGGAGATGATGGTCAAAACATATAAAATATCAGGTAGAAGGAATAAGTTCAAGAGACCTATTGTACAACATGGTGACTATAATTAATAACAATGTACTGTATTCGTAGAAATCACTGACAGTAGATTTTACGTGTTTGCACCACAAAAAGTAAGTTTGTAAGGTAATGCATATGTTAATTAACTTGATTTAGCCATTCCATGATGTATATGTATTTCAAAACATCATGTTGTACACAATAAATATATACGAGTTTTGTTACTTGTCGGGCCTTAAAAACTAACGCCACCTTAAGTGACATTACAAGCGGCGCCATTATGGGCCCACAAGGGCAGATTAACGTGGCAGCCTAAGACAGCGCCGGGAGGAAGTAGGGTGAGGGTGTCTGCGGGAACCCTGCCTTAGCCCTTATTGGCCAAATATGTGCTTCTGCACTCGTGAACACTGCGTGGTTGCAATAGCTAGGCATTGAGACAGGATGCATGCCCTTGACCTTTAAGCTGATTGGATTATGTTAAAACCTCACCTCCCTATCTGCCTATAAAAGCAAGTGCTTGTGTGATAATAAACGGAACTGCTCGACAGAACCCCCGCTGCGTCTGAGTGTCCTTTAACCGGGCAGTTTTTGGGGGGCTGGCGGTGTGCTCACCTCTCTTCATGGCTCTCTTCCCCCGTCTCCTTCCAAAGGGGGCAGGAGGGAAAGAGGAATCCCGGGCCGTTCGCTCGCCCACCGAAAGGAACGAGGCTAGGGGCTGTTCAGGTCAGCCAGTGGTGGGTGGACCCGACAGTTACTTAAAAAAATAAATTTTAAAATGAAAAACTCTAATTAATCAGAGCATTAATATAAATTAAATGAAATTAAGTAGCAATGTTCGTAGAATCTAGGCATAATTGCCATTACCAGTAAACTTTCACAGTTTTCCAATGTCCCTTCTAAAACCCATCTAAATACTTTAAGGTAGACTATTTTATGACAGATTTTTTTTTTTTTTTTCAGCAAGCATACAAATCAAACTGAGATTGATAGGTAAACACATACAACTGAAATCGAAAGGAAAGGTTGAGCTGAGCACTCCATGGGGAAATTGATAGAATAATTTAATTTAAAAACAGTATAATAAATTTGATTTAATTGTTTAACAGATTTAATGAGATATATTTACATATTACAAAGTTTATGCATTTAAAGTGTGCAACTCAATGTTTTCTTAGCATATTCGCAAAACTGTAGCTATCAACACAATCTAAAGTTAAAACACTTCCATGGCTCCAAAAAGAAACCCTATGCCGATAAACAGTCACTCTCTATTAAACTCACACACCCTCAGACACAGGAACACACTAATCTATTTTCTGTCTGTATATATTTACCTGTTCTGGACATTTCATATGAATGGAATTTATAATATGTGGTCTTTTGTGATGGGCTTCTGTTAGCCTGACTACATGATAATCCATGCTGCAGCATGCACCAGTATTTCATTCACTTTTACTGCTAAATAATATTCCATTGTATAGACAAACCACATTATATACCCACTTAGTTTATAAATGTTCAGATTTTTGTGCATTTTTCAGCTATAATGAATAATGTTGCTATGAATATTTGTGTACAACTTTTTACATGATTATGTTTGTATTTCTCTGAGGTATACTGAGAAGTGAAAAAAACTAGGTCATATGATAATACTATGCATACATTTTGAGGAAATGTTTGCATTTCAAACAGTTTTCCAAAGTACACCATTTTACATTCCCACCAGAAAAGTATGAGGGTTCACATCCTCTATAGCCTTGCCAACACTTGTTATTGTGTGTCTTTTGGATTATAGCCACATTAGTGGATGGAAAGTGGTGTCTCATAGTTTGATTGCATTTTCTTAGTGATTAATGATGTTTAACACCTTTTCAAGTGCTTAATGGTCATTTGTATGTATCTCCTGTGGTGAAATGTCTGGAAAAATCCTTTGCCCATTAAAAAAAAAAATAGATTATTTGTCTTTTTAGTATTTAATTTAATAATTATTTATATATTCAGATAAAAATCTGAAATATAAAACTCTAGCATATATAAACCCAGAAGTCATGCAAATATTTTCTCCCATTCTAAAGAATGTATTTTTCTTTTTTAGATGACATTGTGTGCAGTACCATTTTTAATTTTTATAGAGGATACTTTTTCTTTTCTCATGAGTGATTTTTTGGTGTTACATTTAAGAAAACATTGCCTAATCCCATAAAGTAAAGGTTTATTCCTATTTTTTTTCTAAAAGTTTATAGTTTAGTACTTCAAGTTACTTCTCTAATTAATTAATTTTTGTGTATGTTCTCATTGAACTATCTTGCTCCCTTGTTTGAAATTAGTTGACCACTGTATTAGTCAGCATTCTCCAGAGAGGAAGAGTCAATAGGATATGGTTTAATTATATGAGAGGGAATTTATTAGGAGAATTTCCTCATGCAATTGTGAAGAAAAGTCCCACAATAGGCCATCTGCAAACTGGATGCCAGTAAAATGGCTCAGTCCAAGTTCGAAGACCTCAAATCCAGGGAAACTGATGGTGTCCTTGGTGTAAGCTGAAGAATCCCAAGCTCTGATGTCCACGGACAGGAGAGAAGAGTGTATCCCAGCTCCAGAGGATAGAGAGAGAGCTTCACCTTTTTTCTCTGTCTTTTGTTCTCTCTAGGACCCGGTGGATTGGATGCTTCCCACCCACGTTGAGGACAGGTCTTTCCCATCCAGTCCACCCAGGTGCTCATGCTAATCTCGGCTGGAAACATCCTCCTGGACACACAAAAAAAGATAGCTTTACCAGGTTTCTTGACATTCCTTCATCTAATCAAGTTGACACCTATAATTAAATTTCACAACCACACACATAAGGGTTTATTTCTGGTCCTTCAATTCTCTTTCATTGATCTGTATGTCTACCATATGCAGCATCACACTGCCTTGATTGCTATTCACTTGTGGTAAATCTTGAAATCGTGAAAGGTGAGTTCTCCAAATTTGTTTTTCTGTTTCAAAAGTGTTTAGTCCACTACGGGTTTCATGCATTCCCATATGAAATTTACAATCTCTTTAACAATTTTTCTACAAAAAATAAAAATCTAGCAGTAAGTCAGTAAGTCAGTAAGTCAGCTTGGGAAGTATTGCAATGTAAATACCATAAGTCTTCTGATCCATGAACACAAGCTGTTTTCTCATTTATTTATATCTTTAATTTCTTTCAACAGTGGTTTACAGTTTTCACTGAACAAGTCTTGCTTTTCTTTTATTAAGTGAATTCCTAAGTATTTTATTCTTTTCAATGCTAATACATGGAATTTTAATTTCATATTTCAATTTTTCATGGAGAATGTATTAAAATTCACTGATTATTTTATATTAATGTTGAATCCTGCAATCTTATTAAACTTACCAGCAATTAAAGCTATTAAAGTTTTGTTAAATGAATTCCACAAGGTTTTCCATTTATAAGAACACGCCATTTGAAATACAAATTATTTTACTTTTTGTGTTTCAATCTGGATGTGTAATTCTTTTTTTTTTTTTGTCGTTTTTTCGTGACCGGCACTCAGCCAGTGAGTGCACCGGTCATTCCTATATAGGATCCGAACCCGCGGTGGGAGCGTCGCTGCGCTCCCAGCGCAGCACTCTACCGAGTGCGCCACGGGCTCGGCCCCTGGATGTGTAATTCTTAATGTCTAATTGTCCTGTCTGGAAACTCTGGTATATTTTGGATAGATGAAATCAGAATATGTAATTGTGTTTTGTGTTGGATCTTTGAAAGAAAGCATCTGGTCTTTCACCATGAACTATGATGTTATCTGTGGATTTTTGTTTTGTTATTGCTTTGTTTTTGTTGTTATCACTTTGTTTTTGGTAGTTGTCTTTCATCGATTTGAAGAGTTTTATTATATTCCTAGCTTGTTTTGAGTTTTTATCATAAAAGTGTTTTAGATTTTTCAAAATATTTTTCTCTGAGATAGTTATGTATTATGTCTCATTATTCTTTTAAAATAGTGTATTATAGTGGTTAATTTTCAGAGGTTTAACCAACCTTCCAGTTCTAAGATACTTCATTCTGTATCATTTGTTTACTGTATTGTTGGATTCGGTTTGCTAGAACTTTGGTGGGGATTTCTGCATCTATATTCATAAGAAATATTGGTTCAAGTATTTATTTGTAATATCTTTGGTTTTGCTATCAAGATAATACTGGTTCCATCAAATGTATTAGAAAATATGTCCTTAGCTTCCATTTTGTGGTAAGAGTTGTGAAGGATGGATATTAATTCATTTCAAACATTTAGTAGAATTTACCAGAGAAACTGAGTTTTTCTTTGTTGATTTTAATTGTAGAAAATTTTAAAATTACTAATGCAACCTTCTTCCATCTTATAGTTTTACTTAGATTTTCTATTTCTTTTGAGTCAGCTTTATTAGTTTATGTCTTTCTAGGAATTTGCTTATTTTATTTAAGTTATGTAATTTGTTGCTGTATAGTTGGAATGTTTTTGTGTAATCCTTTCTATTTCTGTAAGATCAAAAGTTGTGTCCCTTTTGTTCCTAATTTTGGTAATTTGAGCTTTATTTTTCTTTCTTTTATTTACTGGTCAGTGTAGCTAAAGGTTTAATAATTTTGCTGATCTTTTTAAAAAATAATTTTTGTTGATTGTTATTTACTGTTTTTCTATTCTCAATTTCATTCATTTCCTCTCTAATATTCATACATTTTTTCTCGTTTGTTTTGGGTTTAATTTATTCTTAAGTTTCTTTTAATTTCTTAAGGTAAAAGATTAGGTTGTTGATTTGAGATTTTTCTTTTCTTTTTTTAATATTAGGTATATTGCAGCTGTAAATTTTGAGCATTGATTTAGCTATATTCTGTTTAGTTTGTATTTTCAGTTATATCAAAGTCGGTTACAGTATGTGTTAAAATTTCTTCTTCGACCCCTTAGTGTATTTTTAAATTCCCATATAATTATGACTTTTTCAATTTTCCTTCAGTGTTTGATTTTTTAATTTTGTTCTAGAGTACTCTGACGGTATACTTTGTATCACAATCTTTAAAAAAAAAATACAATGTGGTGAGGCAGACATAAGATAGATATTCACATTCCAAAAGGGGAAAAATTGGAAACCTAAAATGGGACTTTTGTCCCATGCAAGTCTGAGACCAGGTGGGGAAATTCCATTAGGTCTTGAGGCCCACTGGTCCACCCAGGCTCTGGGCCCCCAGCTCATCTCTCTCTGGTCCCTGCTTCCATGGCTTAGTCCTTGGTGTAATTTTTTCCCCTTCATTTGTGCTATTTCTGTTCCTACAAGTCCCTGATTATAGTGTCTGCTGCTGTAAAATTCTTATAATCCTTGATAGTCTTCCACGCAATCATGAGATTCTAAGCCATTATACATAAGAGTTCCCCACATCCTTCCTGAATAACCCAATCTCTATTCTTGGCACCTGCTGAGATGTTTGGATCCATGCCTAACATCTTTAGTAAACTTAGCAAATAGTTGTCCAACCGTACCTTTAATGTTCTCTCCAGAGCGTAATTTCTAATCCTTTGCTGCTACCTGTATAGGAGGAAAACTGTCCAAATCAAAGCAAGTGTTGTTTTTGTGAAATCCTGGACCTTATTAGCACCACACTCTAACCAACTGAACTAACCAACTAGCCCCACATTGGATCTTTTCTGCTTAACAACTTTTTTCTCATTTTATCTCTTTCCTCTCACATTTTACGATAAGTAAAGCAGAGAGTTCTTCCCATACTTTGCTTGGTAATCTCCTCAGCTAAATATCCAACTTCATTGCTTATAAATTCTATTTTTCTCCCAACAGTAGAATATAACCCAGTCAAGTTCTCTCTCAAATTATAATAAGGATCACCTTTCTTCCAATATCCCATAGCATTTATATCTCTACCAACCTTCTGTTCATAATGAACTACGATTCTTTAAAACAATAGAAGCTTTTTCTGTCATGTTCCTTAATGGCATCTGAACACTCACATAATTGCCTTTAACATCCACCTTTCTAACTAACTGTCTCTTTGAGGAAATTTAGGCTTTTTTCTATCAAGTACCTCATATTTCTTCCAGTCTCTAACCATGAACCATTTCCAAAACCACTTCAAAACTTTTAGTTGTTTGTTCCAGCAATACCACACTTCCTAACTAAAGAATCTGTGTAAGTTTTCTTAGATTTCCATAATAGTACCACAAATTAGGTTGCTTCAAGCTACAGAAATTTATTTTCTCACAGTTCTCAAGGCTAGAAATCTGAAACTAACGTACTATAAGGGTTGGTTCCTATGTAGGCACTGAGGGGGAATCTCTTCCATCCTCTCTCCTTACTTCTGGTGGTTGTCAGCAATCCTTGGCATTCCTTGACTTGTAAATTTGTAGATGCCTCACTCTGATCTCCATCTCTATCTTCATATGGCATTCTCCCCTGTGACTCTGTGTCTTTACATGGCCCTCTTCCTTCTGTGTGTATCTGTGTCCACAAATTTCTCTCATCTTGTAAGGACATTAGGCATTGGATAATGGTTTATCTTATAACTTCATATTAACTTGATTACATCTGCAAAGAACCTATTTCCAAATAAGGTCATATTTGCAAACACTGGCTGTTGGGACTTAAATTCACACATATACACACAGAGACATTTGGGGGAGCACAAAATTCAAATTACATCAGTGTTCTTTTGACATAATCATATAAATGTTTCTGGTTACTGATTTTTAGTCCTTCCTTACTTTCTGTCACTATATGTTTCTCTAGACTCATCTTGTGTCCTTACTGCCCCAGTCCTAGAATCAGCCCAAGTCTCCTAGAATCAGCCATTTCTCCAAAGGTCTGACTTTTCTATTACAAATGGTATTAGAACCAAAATCTTGGTACTAGATATGTTGCTTGTTAATAAAGAGTCATTTATTTTAAGCCCCTTCAGTTCACAGAGAAAAAAAAAAAAATTATATATATATGTGTGTATGGATACCAGCCCATGTATACACACAGATCTATAAATATTTATATGTGTGTGTCTATATTAAGATAATCTTGTATTATTTCTAATATCTCCATTTTTATCCATTATTATGTGCCATTCTAGCTTTTGCCTTGCTTATCTATAAACTCTTACTCCAACAGTGCAAAGCCTAGCTCCCACAATTCATTCACTAAAGAAAGTTTTAATTTCATTTTACACGGTAGCTTTGCAAAATTTTATTCCAAACCTATTAAAGGAATTATGATAGTGATAGTTTTTTTCTTTTCTGGAATATCATATAATCAGAATCATATAGTATGTAGCATTTTCAGTCTGGCTGCTTTCATTTATCAGTATACACTTAAGGTTCCCCCCTGTCTTTCCATAGCTTGATGACTCATTTTTTTTTAATTGTTGAATAATATTCCATTGTATGGTTAACCACGGTTTGTTTATTCATTAACCTATTGCAGAATATCTTGGTTGCTTCCAGTTTGGGAATTATGAATAAAGGTGCCATAAACATTTGTGTGCAGGATTTTATGTGAACATATGTTTTCAGTTCAATTGGGTAAATTTCTAGTTTCACAATTATTGGATCATGTGGTAAGACAACATTTAGCTTTGTAAGAAAATGTGTTTCAATGTGGCTGTGCCATTTTGCATTCCTACTAGCAATTTAAGAGAGTTTCTGTTTTTCTGCATTTGTACCAGAATTTGTCATTATCCAAAAAAAAACCCAACCAAACAAACAAAAAACCCCCACAATTTTTATAATAGATATTTAGTGGTATCTCCTGTTATTTTTATAATAGATATTTAGTGGTATCTCCTGTTATTTCATTTTGTTTTGTTTATATTTTTGTTTACAGTTAATGAGATAATATGGATATATTATTTATATTAGTCCTTTTCTGTTGCTTGTAACAGAAATACCTGAAACTGGATGATTTGTAAGAAAATGAAATTTATTGCTTACAGTTTCACAGGCTGAGAAGTCCAAAATCCAGGAAACACATCTGGCGAAGACCTTACTGGTGGTGACAGTGATGCAGAGCAATGGTGGAGCAGAGAGAGAGAGAACTCCTCATGTGCTCACCATTTAAAGCCCTCAGAATTATGCCCACGACCACCATTAAACCATCCACTTATTATTTCATTCACTAGGGCATGGTCCTCACAATCTAATCACCTCTTCAAGGTCACACCTATCAATTACCATAATAGGATTTCCCACCCTCAACAGTTTCAGAGGTGATTAAGCTTCAATGACTTTTGGAGGCCATTCAATCCATTGCATTATTATTACAAAAATCCACATTAACGTTCAGTGTTTGTGTTGTACAGGTTATGGGTATTGGCAAACGTAAAATGACATGTGTCTGCCATTACAGAATTATATAGAATAGTTTCATTAATTCACATTTTTTTATTATTTTAATTCATAATTTTGGTGATTGTATTGTATTTTCTAATAATCCCCTTCACCAGGTGAAATCACTGACTCTGCATTTCTTAATGCCTAATATTCGTAATTCTTGAATGCTTAACATTTCCAATCTGAATAGACTTTACACTTGAAATGCACTTGACTGAGTAAAACATTTTTGGTCTATTTCTAAGGCTCAGAACTTTCTGGACATTTGCTCATCTGCATGTCATGGTGTTTATTTGCTTGGTTCGCTTAGACCTTTGGTTTCCTATGAAATATAGATTGTCCTTATGGTTTGAATAATCAGTTGGCTTTCCTACTAGGTCTTTACTTCTAGACCTTCTCTGAGTAAAACTTCTTCCTAAGTACTCTGTGTCAATCAGGTTTATAGAAAGCTGGTTGCCAGGCTGAAGACATGATGTCAAACTTAGGATAAAATTTTCCCCAGCTATCAGTTGTCCCCCCCAAATCCCTAGTTTTCACCCAAGTTCTGATTCTGAATACATTTTAGCAAGAATGCATTTTTTAAATGAAAAACACTTTTTATCTGTGCTCTAAGGGTGAAGGGGCAAAAATGTGGGGTTTTTAGCACTTTTTCCTACATGTAGATTTCTAATTAATGTCCCTATTTACATGGTTTTTTTTCACTCTATGTGACCTGTTGATTACGAGCCTAAATGTCTCCTGAAACTAATGGGCATATTAGTTATCATTCATCTAACAGTTATCTCATAGCATAGTCTCGAATTGCAACATTCTCTGATATTTTCATTTGTTAACCATTTCTACATCAGCTTTCTGTCTAACAAATTCTATAATTAAAATAAGTGTCCTCAACTAAAAATCTACAGAAAAGTTGCAAAAACAGTACAATTAGTAACTTTCTACTAATTCTTCACCTAAATTGATTCAGTTATTAATATTTGTTTCATTAACTTTATGTCTCATGGAATGCATTTTTTGCACTATTTTCTTTATACTGCTTTGCTTAGTTTGGCTTGTTTTGGGTGTGCTTGTTTTGCTTTGTTTGTTAACAGATTTTTAAATTGAAATCATTAAGTTCTAAGGCAATTCCAAAGCCTTAAAAACACATTTTTTGAATCATAAAAATCTTTCCTATTTTTAACCTGCCTGTTGGGTTACTTTTACCTTTTACTTCCATTTTTAAAGAAATATGCCTATATCTGAAAATACCTTACCCAGCTCCAAACACCCTTTGGTCTTTTAGTGACTTGGCTGCTATCGGCACTATGTTCCCTCTTTACTCAGATCCATCATCTTCATGAAAGTCCTTAAGTATTGTTTAGTGTTTTTGCTAAAATCTGATTATGTATATTGATTGAAAATAAAAATCTCATGAATTCTGCAAATTCATGCACTAAAAATATCAGAACTTACAGGAGGAAAAAGTACATGACAGAGTAATTAAAAACTTGGGCAGCTTTATAATCAGGGCTTCCACTAAGCTTATAACTGTCCTAGTAGTTATTCAAGCATATTAAATATCCACTGGCATTTACACCTAGGATCAGCCAGTCCATCATTTGCAGACATCCTAGCGTTTCATGTTTTTTCCCCTGGGGACTATGCCTGAGGGTAGCTGATCAAAAAAAAAAAAAAAAAAAAAAAAGCATAAATTCTATCACTGTTTAAAAATCTGATACAGTCTACCTTTCTATCAATCAAGTTTTATGAGTATTTAGGCATTCATTTTTAGCACAGGGAAAAGTGTCACTGCATCTGTTTTATTTGTATTTGCAGCATCACAGTGTCACCAAAGAGCTTGACATCATGGAAAAAAAGCAATGTTTCTACCCACTAAAGTGACTATTATTATTCTGAAAAAAAAAAAAAAAAACAAAAAACCAACAACAAAAAAAAACAACTTTGGCAGATCTTTTCAACTTTTTTTTTTGTCTTTATGCATTTTCAAGGCTTTCTCTTTAATTATGCAAAGGCATTTCCTTTTTTCCCTTAATTTAGTTCCAATTATTTAAATCTGGAAACATTTTATTTAAAATTTTGAAACTTCTCCTTTATGGGCCTATGTTGTCTTAGCTAATTTGCATTGCAGCTATATGCACGGTAGCAGGTGAACTGTGTTTGATCATGCCACACTGATGTATTCTGGTTTACATCAGTATTTGGCCTCATTCCTGTATGAACAGATGATTTCTCTTATATAGATCTTCACACTGCCACTGCAGCTCCCTTTTCTGCTCAGTAATGAAAAATCATAATTCTGGCAAAACAAGACTTGCACTTATTTCTTCCACTTCCAGGGTAGTTAAATCAATTGTTTTTATGTAGGCCTTGCTTCCTTCTAGAATACTTTGAAAAAAATATATATGGATATTTATTTCAGTAGCCAAGTACTCTATGAAGTATAGGTTGTTGGTTTCTAATCTAAAGTTTCTACCTATGTTCTCTTATGGAATTACATTTCAGAGGCTTTAATTTATTTTCTTCTATCTATATATTTATTAACTTTTTATATTATAATGATGGTAGGGACATTGAAAAGACTCTTAGAAAGATTTGTTTTCAATTTTGAGTCCTAACTAAATTTACTTAATATCATGGCAAACCTATTTGAAACTATTAAGAATTTTTGTCACTTTCATATCTTTATGTATAATAATGTGTGGACTACAAAAGCATTGCATGGTAGAAAGTATAACACAAAGATGAAAATAATATATACTGTAATATTGACCATGAATAGAATTGTGTTGCAGACTGCCATTTACTGTTTCTTTTTCTCCTGGAAACATGGCTAAACTTATACCTTGCAAAGTTAATTTAGGGTCAGGCACCTGAATTCTGGCCATTGACCCACGGGAGAAAGGGATGCACCCTGTTTTCTGGTTTGACTCTTAAATTTTATACTACAAGTTTCTTTATTATTTCTTCCCACTGCATGGCAAAATTGAAGACAATGTGGTAAAAACTGGGGACACCAACAAAAGTTGCACTGAACTCTATGTTATGAGAAATGAAAGTTTGCTGTGTCCTGAGAAGATATTGGTGATGTTAGTTCCAATGTTACTAATACAGTGACAGTGCAGGGTGCAGAAAGCAGAAGAATTAAGGTTAAAAGTGGCTGATCTGGAGACGTCTAAGGGAAAGAGTTGACTATATGATATTTATATCTTTTACTTCTGACCTATTCAGAGTGGTTTACCACTAACCCATATCATTTTATGTCATAATAAATTTTTCCATATGCATACTGTTAATGGCTATCCACAGTTTCTATGGATCACTATGACAGACGTGTAAAAGTGCCATCTGCTGTCCTCAAGAATGTTGATTTTTCCTGTGTTAATGAACTGTGCTTTCATAAGAAGACATAATTTGAACCAAGAATTAGATTCCCAATTCCTGTAAGCTATTTTAGAAGTAAACGGACACTGAAAAATGATTCCCTATTTCAGATTCCACAGCCATGTAAGAAATGCAGCTTCTTTTGACATGACTTGTGAAGGCCATGGCATTTTATAGAACGTTTAGTTTCAATTTAAGAAGCATATCACAAACTTATTAGGACAACAAAAAAGTGGGTGTATAATACAATTTTCTATAGAATAAGTGCTTCAAAGGAACTGGAAGAAGTATCTCAAATATTTTTAGGACTACACACTAAATCTCAGATCTGTTTTTATATGTGAATTAACTTCAGAAACTCTTTATTATATATATTGATATGGCCACTGAATAATCTCAAGTTTTTAACCCAAGAGAGATTGATTCTTTGAATCCTCTACTTCTGATTTTCAGAACAAGTCCTATAAATGGCTTTACTTGGCCTGTTTTGTAACTATGTATGATATTGTGACCATTGATTACCATACCCAGTAAATCCCCCAAACACAGACAGTGTCATTCACAGAAGAAGGGAAGCCTGCTGGGCACACAAAGCCATCATCCCCAGCGGTGATAGGACATCTCAATATTTCAATTTTTGGACCCAGGCTGTACTTTCTGAACCCAGAGTGTGTTGAGTTCATCACTAAATGTGCTTGCCAACATCTAATATATATATTATATATATATATATATATATGTAAAATTAAGAATAAACTGTTTCTTCATGGGGAACTGTTTCTTCGTGGGGAACTGTTTCTTCCTACTCCAGGTCCACATGTTTCAGATCAGGCCTCCCTTATCCCTGGATAGGTACAGTCCAAAGTGAGTACTCATGGCATTTCCTCCCCTTCCAAATGATCAAAGATGAGTACATGTACCAAGCTGGTCTATAAACCCAGTCTTGAAATTTGTAATTCAAGTATTAAGAAAGAGGCATGTCATTTTAATGCCAGTGACAAAATAAAAACCTGGATCTTCTGGTGGCATCTTTGTCTTGGAAAGAGATTGCCTAAAAATAAAGCAAACATGGAGGAAAGGGACATTAACAGTTGTATTAAAAAAAAAAAACAATTATTGATGATGGTTTTTAATGACAATGGTTTTTAAGCACTTGGACTCAGTCCTATTAAAGTTTGACTTCTCTGTCGATTCCCCCCTGCCCTTAGACCAATGCATTTATATTTCTGCTTAAGCCTTTTTTGTTTTAATATCTTTCACTTGAAACTGAGTTGTATCACCAACCCTACACAATAAAAGGAGAAAGCTGGAATTATAACAGAATTGCTCTGAGACCAAGAATTAGAGATGATGCTTGGGGTGTGGGTATGGAAGCAACCTGAGGTTAGTACAACTTCTTCTTTAGCTGTGACACTCCTTATTTTTAAATCACATTTTAAGAATCTGCAAGTATTTCCACTGGATATACATTTGCAGCTATTCCTTCCTTCTATTAATTCCTCTGGTCAAATATCCCTCTGGTGTTAGCTGAAATAACAGTATAGGTGACCCTAGATTTCTGTGATAAAGTATTTAGCATGTGTTTTATCATGCTTCTACCCAAAGTAGTGTACCTTCTACCTAGACCAGTTTATAATCCATTGAGTTACCTAGAATGTCTGTTACATAAAATGCAAGAAAATATTACATGGATTTTAAATATTTTTTTCTGGAATTTCAACACAAAATATATCAGTTTACATATTAATGAGAAACATACAAAAGAAAGAAAAAGAAAGAAACAAAAAAGAAAGGAAGAAAGAAATGAAAAGACCTTAGTTTTTAAGTCAATAATTCGCTGATTCTCTGAAATTGAAAAGGCCACAGGCATGTTCAGGAGCCAAAAACAAGACTGTCTTTTTTAACATTGAGAAAGTATTAGTCAGAATAGGATGTAGCTGGCACACCTGGCTGGTCCTGCCCTAGTGCAGGTGTTTGCAGCTGGCGCTCTGGGAGATCAGGTGGCCAGAGACCCAGGCCTGGGGTTGGCCCAGCAACAGAGCCCAAGCCTAGTGCAAACCTGGATATTCTCCACATATCCAGGGATGGATAGACCCCTCTCATGGTAGATAGCTTCTTTGAAAAGCATCTATACCTGTATTTTGTGATGCATTCTGTGTTGGGTTTTTGTTGGTTCAGTGCAGATCTGTGAATCACTCAGTTCTGGGGTAGCACTCTGAGTCTGATCTCAAGATGCTAGCCAATCTGATTAAGGAGACTTAAGGCATTTTAACGTGAAAATTAAAGAAAGAAGTTTAAAAAGTTTTACTCAGATCAAAATCTCCATCACAGAGCTTTTCTTTCCTTGAGGAATTTTAAGAAAGTCCCCCAGGCCCTTTGCTCGGTACCCCATCTCCCTCAGGAATTTTTTAAACAGGGAATTGTGGGGAGTAGGACAAGGTAATGAGCCTTTCTAGTCAGTGCTAGAAGGCATATGCAGAAACTGACCTTAGCTTTTGGGGTCCCAACTCTGTCTCACCAGGAAGTTTACCCCGAAGGGAAAAGCATTGTAAATACACTTCCCTGTTCGTTCATAGCACAAGGCTGAGTGTGGTTCTTTGTACTGTCCTCATTTAGTGTCCGCTCATTTATTGCCAGACTGTGCACAAGCCACTCCTTGAAATGAGCTTTGCCTCCTTGAGCAAGCACTGCCTTGTGTTTCACACACAATTTTAACTTACTTCTGTGTGACCACCTCCATGAATTCATTAAAATGGAGCATTTTCATAAAGCCAAATCCTTAGGTCCTGCAATACAGCATTTGCCATTTTGCTAGGAAATCAAAAATGACCAATACTAAGCGATCTGCTTGTGTAAATGAATTGCCAAATAATTCAACATAGAGCCACTAAGGTACAATTAAAAAGTAAGTCACTGGAGTCACTATTACTTGGAGGAAACCTGGCTTCAAAAACCCTTCCTGTAAGAGAAGCCGAGCGTCTTACTGCCTTTCCTGTTTCCTTAGTTGTCAGTACACAATATTGGCATAATTATTTGTTTTGTTATTTCTTTGCTTTCTATTTGTATTTTATTCTCTAAAATCCAAGAAGTCATCTCTTTCTTATACACTGTGCTTACTCTCTGAAGGAGTCGCTTGCGGTGCCCCTGCAGGGGACAACACACCTGTCTGCATTGCATGTGTTTCTAAGCCCAGCTTCCCCTGGGCCTCTGGCTGACTCTTTAAATACCAGCTCTTTTAATTCCATTTATCAGCTTCTTTTATTTAGAAGCCTTTAGTACTCTAGTTAAAAGTTAAGTAAATAAATTTGCATTACATTTTAGACACTAAAGTTGATCACCACTGACAAAGATGGCTATTGATGGTTCGTCACGTGTGAAGATTAAATAACCTTATAAGATTATATTTAAGTGACTGTAGATTTAAAGGTTCATAGAGGCTAGAAAGATTACATTTGATAATTTCTTGGGGATCTAATTTTTACAATATGATTTGTAGCAGTAGAAGTAAAGGTGAATGTATTTTATTAATCTCATTAAATTAGCAAATTTTGACCCACTTTTTCTTTACTTCCTGAATATCCGGGAAGTGTTTGTATGTGTGTATACGTATACAAATGACGTATTTCAAGCAATAATTATTTTTCTTTAAGAAAAGTATAAATATAACTTAAAATTGACTATACTGTTTAATATATGCTGCATCCTATTATGTAAAATATTTGTGTGCTATCCTTTCTTACAGGTCTATTAGCCTTTCAGGGAATTGATCTTTCTGTAGTTTATATTTCTCTATGATACATGTGAAATATTGTTTAATTGTACCACTGAGCATTGAGGACGTTACCAATCTCCAATACAGGCATAATATATAATTAGAACAAACGGTATTTTCATTTGTTCTTCTGTAGGATGAAATGCCTCAGCCATTGCTCTCACTGCTTTTCATGTTGAAATGCATTGGTCTTGAAACAATCTATGATTCAAAGAAAAAAAAAAAGCAGATGCAACTGAGATATTTGTAGTGTGTGGGAATAGGAAAATATTCAGCTAGTTGCTAATTCGCTGGAGCTAAGTGCAATCTCTAGAGACGTTCAGCATGATCTAATACTGCTGCCTTCTGCCCAAAGTGCATCATTACAGTAACAGCCCTGCCAAATGTTTCCTGCTTTCACTTACACCTAATAATACTGATTAAGATACCCCTTATATTACTACTCAGAAATGCACAGAGGTGCATACTGGAGACTTGGACTTTAAAACAGATGACACTTTCAATGACAACTCATTTGGCAACCAACCAAAAGCTCTGAAAATGTCAACAAATATGTTGAATAAATAATGTATTCAGAATGCATTCCCTTTTGTCCTTTTTCATGCCACATATTTTTAAATGGACAGATTCACTTACATACACAATCCTGCTCATTTCACTTTTTCTGTAATCATAGAAAGAATATGACTACCAGAAAGGATCTTTGAGAATGTATACAGATAGGGTGACTTCTTTGATAACTTTCTGGTATTCAAAAGAAGTGTTAGATGATTTTGGTTCCTGGAGAAGCTACTATTGGAGTAGCACAAATTAGAACCCAGGATTGCAAAATTAAACATTTCTTCATACACTTATGTGAAGAGCATATGACCCTAAGAACAGGCAGATGGGAAGGAAAGACAAAAAAAAAATTGTTAAGACATCTTTCCGTTTACCCCACTGTGCACACACTGAGTTCACTGTATTTCCCTACTCATAAAGAAACAATTGAAGTGTGAATAGTGTCCTGCTCTAAATAGTACTACAATTTAACTTGGGTTTCTAGAAATTATAATAGAAGAAGAAACAATATGACTCATTTAGTAAGCAGAATTCTCAGAATGACTCACAATGCTCTCCTCACCTTTGTATAATTCCCAACTTCTGTGATTGCAGGTAGAACCTCTGCATATAATGAATGTCCTATCTGTGAGTATGGCACATTATGTGACAAACAGATGTTATCAGGGTGGGCTAAATTTGATAACACCAAGCCCTTCATAAGTAGAGTTTTCTCCAGATGGTGTCAGAGGAGAAGTCAGAGAAACCCAAAGCATGAGAATGATTCAAGGTACCACTGCTGGCTTTGACAATGGAGAGTGCCACATTGACCTTGACAATGTTCCCCTCAACTTGACGAAACTTTAGAAGGTGTCTCCCTGACAAAAGGCCCCTGATCTCATTTTTCTTAGAGCATGTATTTAAGAGAATTTGTCATTATAATATTTTTGCCTCTTTGAGATACGAATCTTCTACAACCCAGAAATGTCTTTATGAAAGACATGGGAGTCAGACTTTTCAGGTGAAATAATCCAAGGAGAAGGAGATAACACATACTCCTCTAAGTCTCTGTGGGAGGGTAGGAGCTTAATGTCAATAAAAGAGAATTATTCCACACAGGTAGCGTAATCACATTGACCAACCTCCCCACTAATATCTACCAGTATCCTTCCAATAGATCACCAAAGCATTTAAAAATCTTCTCCCCTTTTGTTTCAGCAGAGTTAAATTCAGTCTCTTTCCAGTACTACAATAATCTCTTTCCACTCTTTCAGTAATCATGAATGAATTTTTCCTCTTATGTTTAACTGGTCAAGAGCAATTTTTCTTTTATGGCATGTAGAGCTGGAGAGTGACATCTAGGAGCTGAGCGAGATGTCCGCAAACAGCCAACCAGCAAACAGGGACCTCAGTCTTTACAGCTGCAAGAAACTGAATTATACCAACAACGTGAATAACCTGAAAATAGGGTCTTTCCCAGTGTCTCCAGATGAGAGCTCAGCTGAATCAACACCTTCCTTTTGGCCTCGTGAGACCCTAAGTGAGAACCCAGTTGAGTCTACCTGGACTTCTGACCTACAAAACTTACTTAAGCCACCAAATTTGTGGCAATTTCTTATAGAGTAATAAAAAATAACTGCAACTCATTTGAACCCAAGATAATTTTTAACTTCTTGGTTTAAAAATCCAGAGCATAATGAAATAGAGATTGAAGACTTTTGGATATAATTTTGGACATGCTCTAAATGGCATGGCCTGTTTTGTGTGCTACCTTAAATACTTCAAGAAGATTTTGTTTTAGTTTTGTTTTTACCTAAATTAGGTACTTGAACTGTAAAAAAAAAAAGAAAAAAGAAATCTTCATTGTTTTAAAATTTGATAATCTTTTTAAGCCAACCTGTGTGTACCAATCTGTTTATTGTCACTATAAGTAATAAGTAACAATTTAATAAAATAAATGTTTTTAGAAATAAATAATTTAAATAACCATGTCTGTTTTAACCTGTCCCCCATTGGCAGAAATGCATGTTGAAAAGGTTATTTAGTTATTAATACGTCTTAAAATAGATAAATATTTGGAGTTAATTTCTATTCAAATATGGAATATTTTAAAGAATCTTTAAAGTATGACCCTTAGAATAATCTGACACAGATTATCTAAGAAAATATTAAATCTAAGACAGACAATTTTGAGAATTCTTCAAAATGTTTCCAGATGTACAAAGTATGGAATGATGTACTTTAAATCAGACAACTTTTATGTCATAGTTACACAGCCTCTCAGTTGCTCATGTCTGGGATCTTTTTCTAAAAAAAAAAAGTCGTTCTTCAGCTAAAGGACATTCCTATGCTTAGCATACATTTTGATCTAAAATGAATGTAATTAATTAGGCAATCAACTAGAGTACATTAACAAGATTATTTTTATCATAATTATATTGAAAGTTGAAATTTTATGCCTTCATTCATGCAACACAGAGCACAATCATTGAAAGTATTTACTCGGTCATAACCTAGCTCATATTTCCAAGAATGTTACATTTCTTTGCTCTAAGTATTACTGTGCAATAAATTCTGGGAACAATGCATTTTAAATTCTGTTACACATTTTATGACACCAAAGGCAGTGGAAGTTCTGAACCTCCTCACTCTACACACCAGTGTTGCTTCATTAAAGAAAGCCAGTATATAGTCATACCAGATATTCACTTCCTGCACAAACAGTTATTTTTGAGTTTGTCATGGATTGCCCGAGGCATAGAAAAGAGAAGTAATTCTCAAGTTTTCTCTCTAGCTTTTGGTTGTTCCATCAGAAAACCGTCTCAAAACATGGAGTTTCCAGACTATGCATATTTTCTTAAGCCTTTCCAAAAGGCCCCTTTATTTTTACTTTCAGTTTTGGTAGAAGCATTCCCATAAGCCTGGAAGTACAAGCCCTACCTATATCATCCTTTTTTATATTAAAAATATTTTAATATTTATTTGTATTCATTTGTGTGGTACAGTGTGTTGTTTCAATACATGCATATACTAAACAATGATTCACTTAGGGTGTACCCATTTTCCTCCTCCCCCGCCCTGCTCCACCTCCTGCCTCTAGTAACCATTATTCTACTCTCTACTTCTATGAGAACCAATTTTTTTTTTTTTTTAGATTCCACATATGAGTAATATCATGCACTATTTGTACGTTTGATTTGTACTTTTGTGCCTGACTTACTTCACTTAACAGACAGTTTCCATTTCCATCCATGTTGCTGCAAATGATTGGATCTCAACTTTTTATACCTGCAAAGTATTCCATTGTGTGTATATACCACAGTTTTTTTTTTAATCCATTTGTCCATCCATTGAAAGACATTCAGACTGATTCCACCTCTTGGCTATTTTGAATATTGCTGCAATGAACATGGGGCTACTGGTGTCTTTTTGATATATTGATTTCATTTTCTTTGGGTTTATCCGTAGTAGTGAAATAGTTGGGTCATAAAGTAGATCTATTTTCAGTTCTCTGAGGAATCTTCATACTGTTTTCCACAGTGACTGTATCAGTTTATACTCCCACTAGCAACGTAGGAGAGTTTTTTTCTTTCTTTTTTTTTTTTTTCTTCCCACCCTTGCCAACATTTGTTATTCTTTGTCTTGATATTAGCTATTCTAACTTGAATGAGATGATATCTCATTGTGGTTTTAATTTGCATTTCCCTGATGATTAATGATGTTGACCATTTATTCATATGCCTGTTGGCCACTCGTATGCCTCCTTTTGAGAAATGTCTGTTCAGAGCCTTTTCCCATTTTTTAATTGTTTTGGTTTTTTGTTTGTTTGTTTGTTTTGTTCTGTTTTGTTTTTTTGCTGTAGAATCATTTAAGTACCTTATATATTCTGGATATTAGCCCTTTTTCTGATGTGTGGCCGGCAAATCCCATTCCATGGGTTGTCTTTTCACTTTGTTGACAGTGTCACTTACAGTGCAAACGTTTTTTAGTTTGATGTAGTCCCATTTATGCATTTTTGCTTTAGTTGCCTGTGCCTTTGTAGTCTTGCTCAAAAAAGTGCTGCCCACTCCCATTTCCTGGAGTGTTTCCTCTGTTTTCTTCTAGTAATTCACAGTTTTGGGTGTTAAATTTCAGCCTTTGATCCCTTTTATGTTGATTTTTGTGTATGATGAGAGAGACAGGGGTCTAGTTTCAATCTTCTGCATGTGGATATCAAGTTTTCCCAGCACCATTTGTTGAAGAGGCTGTTTTTTCCCTATTGTATACTTTTGGGATTTTTTAATATAACAAGATTTTTTACCATAAATATCTAAGCTATGTATTTTTATCATTAGCCACTTTCTTTTATTTCTGATATTGAATTAAAACCACTTGCAAATAAGTAGCTCCTATGATTATGATAATAGATGTTTTTGTTATAAAATTACAGTTATGCTTTTTTTTTGAAGATTCTTATTTAAATTTTCAGAAACGCATATTACTGAGGATGTAAAACAACACTGATTGAATTCTAGTCATTTTAATAAGGAATATCTCCTCATTATTTTCACCAGCCCAATGTTTATTTTGAGTATCCACTGAAGTTAACAGCATTATACCAAGCACTTACAAATAAGAACTAAAAAATGTATCTATTGTACTCTTTCAAGTGACAGAGAAAATGGAGCTTTAACAAATTGTGTTTATGAACTTGTGTTAAGTGATACTTAATGAGAAAAATAGCAAAGTAATGCCATATAGGACAGAGAAAAATGAAAATATATTTAGAGAAAAAAGATGAAAAACATGTAGTGAGAATTGGTCATAAATTGAATTATTTAAAATGTATAATGTTATCAGAAGATTACCTAACTCAATAATTGCACAGTGAATGTTAGCTGTGATTATTATTATTAAAATTATTAATATTATTCTTCCCATGAATGTCAAATGTTAAAAAAGTTCAAAACTTACCTCATCATGTACCTTACATTTGTGATTTTTGTTTAATTGTTTATGAATTCATTCACTAAATGAAGAGTTTTAAGGCAACTACCTGCAAAGCACTCTACTGGGTGTCAGTGTGGTGAACAGGGCAGAACTGATGACTGCTTTTATGACCTATAGCCTAATCAAGGAGATTGACAAACATTCAATTATATAGATAAGTTAGGACACAATTCTGACATTTTTTCTAAACAAGTAAAGGGTACTATGGAAATAGACTAAGAATATGTTGGCTAAAATAGGAAAGTAGCATTTAAACTGGACTCTGAATTAAAAGTATCCCTGGCAAAAGGAAGAACGTGCATAAAAGACCTGAAGCAGAAAAAAAAAAAAAAAAGGAGCTTGGTTCATTTGAGAGGATGAAAATATGCCATTGTGACAGCAGCCTTTTTCAGAATCGTAAGAATAGAATGGAAAGAGCTGAAAGGTTGACACGAGGCAGTTAGGACTTTACAGACCAGGTTAATGATTTTAGACTTGGGGTTTAGAACACAAGAAATTGCTGCAGCATTTTAAGTTTGTATGTGACATGATCTGTGAGACTTTAAAGAAGAACACTTTGGGTATGTATAGAAATTCAATAGGGTTGGAGGTGAAATAATTGTGGGAAGGCTAGCTAGGAAGATAGTAGTTACACAGGCAGGAGTTGATGCTCTTATTTAAAGAAGTGGCCATTTAAAGAAGTGATGAAGAAAAGCAAATGTATTTGGGAAGTATTTAACATGTAATATAGACAGGGGTATTGAATGATTAGGTATATTGATATAGGAGGTGCTTAGTTTCCTTGGGCTCGGGCTTCAGGAAACAGCTCTGGGTTTCTAGCCACTCCCTGAGGTCTGAGGCCCCCTCCTCTGAGCTCTCCCCAGGAGGAAAGTTACTGTTTCCAGTTAGACCTATTTTTAGCACCAATGCAGGGAAAATGAGACCACAAAGGGCTGGCTTAGGTAAATCCAGTGCCTGGGCATGCTCAATAGAGAGCACAGAATATTCTTGAGTATGCCTGGTGCATGTGATAGGGTCTGACCAATGAACATGCTCCAGGGAGAGGCTAACTGAGCATGTGCAAGACTAAATGTTACATAACTGTGAACCACCCACTTAATTGAATATTCATTAGATAGATAAACTATAAAAGCTAAATTCCAGCTAAAGGTGGGGATGTTACGCACTTTCTAGGAGGCAACTCACACTTTGTTGGCTGAAGTGTATATACTTTACTTTGTATCAAAGTAAAAGTAAAGCCCTTTCAGCAAGGGCTGCTCACTCTATTGAGCCAGCCTGCACTCTGTACTGAACTTCAGCTATGTTTTTCTTGCTTTTGTGCTAGACTTGTTACCTGTACTGAACTTACTTTTGTATTAAACTTGGTGCGGGCTCAGTCTTCAGAGCTGTGCTGAACTATCTCTGTGGAACCTGTATTTCTTAGCTATTATGTTAAACCTATTCTCACTTTCTACCATTATTCTGCCCTTGAATTCTTTCCTGTGGTGGAGTTAAGAACCTGGTAAGAGGACAGGGAGGGTTGAGGCTGACTATCAGGCCCCCTGGACCCTACCTCCAACATCAATATCGTCAGAGGGAAATAAAACAGTTTGATGGCAAATAATGTCATGATACATTAAGTTGTTGCTGGTACCATTTACTGAGTTCAGGAACACGAGAGAATCATTAATCTGAACAATGTAAAATATAAATACAAATTTGCTGAGTATCAAATTCAGATGTATGCAAAATAGTATTGTAAGATCTTTTTTGTTAATTCTGGGAATCAGAAGTAAAGTCTGTCTACACTAGAAATTAATTTCATGATGAGTTATAGATAGAGTGAATGCAAAATCATAAGAATAGCTCAAATTAACAAGATTATGGCATTCATTACATAAAAATTGAATAATGAAAATGTTCCCATAGCAGATTGAGGCCTGTGAATTGGTATGAACACAAATAGAGTTGAGAATGAGTAAGGAAATGAAGAAAAGAGCATGGAGAAGAAAGGGTGGCAACATGGGTGAATGTTTAGAGCAGTTAAGTAGGGTGAGGCTATAAAGTGTCCAATCAATTTAGACCCATAGAGGTTATTAATGAGTTTATCAAAAATTGAGTCAAGTGCTGTGAATTAGTAGAAGACAAATTGAAGTGGTCCATGGGGAACTTGGGCAAAGAGGAATTTAAGTGTACATGAGGGCAGTTGTTTCTAGAAGGTTGCATTTAAAGATTTAAGATGATAACAAATCAATGTGAATGGCAAGCAAAGGACTTCAGCTAAGTAGTTTCAAATTGGTCAGTATCGTAGTATTTGGAAATAGATCACTCATTACATGACAAAGTGTTTGCGAATTTTCTAGCATTCAGAGGCACTTTGTAATGTCCCAAGACAAAGTATGACTTTTAATTTTGTGTATCATAATGATAGGAATACTCAAGGTTGATCCTGACAATACAAACCAAATAAACTGGAAAAAATAATGAAGATATAGTGTAATTACTAGAGAAAACATAAAGAGAAAAAAAATTTAAAAATTCCTTTTAATACTCTAACCCTTGACATTAACCACTAGTCTTACCTTCCTTACAGTATATTATTCAGAAAACAAATAAACTTCAGAGTTCATTTGCATCCTAAATGTAAATGTGTGCCTGAGTTTTAACTACACGCCAAACACTTCACTCAGATTATTGAATTCTATTCCTTGCAGTTGAAATATAACATATAAGAGGTAAATGTGTTCATTCATAACCATAGCAAATGGATTGTTGATGTCACATACAAAGATGACCTACAGTCCAGCTGAATTACTGGAGAAAACAGAACGTTAAGATCCAACTTCATTCACTTCCTCATAACACATGGTGATTATTTAGCCTTGGAGAACTTCTTTCAAGCAATTTCTCTTGGCCATGAGGCAAAAGAAACAACACTTTAAATCTTTGATCCAGAATCAGCCTTTATCCATAAATCAAGGTGTCATTCTCAACATGATAGTCCTAACCTTCAGAGTGTATTTTGCGTTTCCCCACTTGATTCTAAGTGGTTTTATGTATCTCGTGAAAGAAACAAGTAAAAATTACTCCACAAACCTTCTGAATACCTCCTCTAAACTTTGTCCTTCATTTCCTAAAACAATTTTCAGAAAGAATAAGTAGACTAATACATTGTGGGTTTATGAAAAAAATATTTTGATACATTTTCTTTCCTTTTTAATTACAGAATCTATTCTTTTTAAGGCTCATCAGAAGCAGCCTGATTATTTACAAAAGATTAGTGTAGCCTTAATTTTACTTTATGTAAAGGATGTCAAGTCTACACTTAGCACCTCCACATCAAAACTTAATCAAAGTCTATGCTCAGGAAGGAGGAAATTAATTACAGAATAAAAAAATCTGAGGTAGTTTAAGGAATAAAGAACAATAAAAGAGGTATATGTATGGATAAACCTTAACGAGGCTTGACTATCAAAAACATGTAGTGTACTTAAAATAGATGGATTTAAAAGACACAAGCAGTAACCTGACAGTGGGAAAGACGATAAGGGAGTCCAGACATTTAGACATTCTTTTGTGCACAGAGTGTAAGGTAGGGTAGCACAATTATTGTAGTAAATGATAAAAACATCTATTTCTATAGTGACAATCAAAATGGGTTCAATAATTCTGTGGCAAAAAGCAACTCCCAGATTTTACTTGCTTTCCAAACAAGGAGTTAGCATTTCACATCCACTGTATGTCCTATGCAGATCATTAGATGACTCTGTGCCTGGAGCCGCACAGAGAAGCAAGACATGGCGACTTGTCAACATGAGAATTTATGGTCACCAGGACCATGGGCAGTGAAGGTGGTAAATTACTAACTGGCTTCTACAGATTCTGCTCCAAAGTGAGCCACGTCATTACTGCTCATATACCATAGGCAGGAGCAAGTCATGTGGTCACAGAAAGCTTCAAAAAATATCTTCAAAAACAAACAAACAAACAAACAAAACCTATTTGTTTAGCAGATATTCAAGGAAATGTTCGTTACCCAGTCAAAACACACTAAATATTTCATCCAGAGATGGTGTCCTACCCTAGATCCAAAGATCTACAAATGAAAAGAGAAATAAATTACCTTCCCACACACCAAATTCAATTAAAGGAATAAGGACAATGAAACTGATATAAATACTCCTGTTTGGAAAAAGGAATAATGGGAGAACAAAAACATTTGTGATCTATAGCTATTCTGTAACGTCAGTGGGATTTATAAAGGCACCCTTTTCTATGGGTGGTGTTAAGAACATATTCTCTGAAGCCCCAGTTTCCCTGGGAACTGCTCTCTGTGGTCCTTATTTATACATTTACATAGAGTCTTCTTTTTCCTTTATTGTCTTTGTGACATCTGAAGTGGACGGTGTGCCCTCCTTAGAAGCTGAGAAGTTTCTGTCATACACTTCTCATCTGTAGACCATTGGCTCAAAGAATTGTTTTTGATATGGAAATACATAGACATTTTATATCCAGATTTTTAGTTTTAATAGCAGCTCACTTTTCTATACATATGGTAGGTTTTTAGTTCTATTCTCCTAAGGTTTATGTGCCAATAAATACTCATCACAGTTTTTTCTCTAGACAAAAGTCTTAGGTTTTTTTCTCTGCTCTTTTTGTTCCCATGGCTCTTTCTTTCTCAACTTTCTTGCAGAGGTCCTGAGGCTATCAGACTTTGAGGTCAAGGTACACCTTTACTATCTTTCTCTAAAACACTTTTTTTCCAGTTGAAAAACATGTACTGAGCTCTACCATAACCCATTCAGAAGTATTATTAATAGGACGATTAATAGCCTTGATTTGATTCTTGTAGGAAGGCTGACTTTAATCATTCCTAGTTATTGATATAATTATCATTTTCTTGTTAAAAAAATTAGATCTCTGAACTTTTTAGTTCTATTCTATTTGATTTGTAATTATCCATTTGTGTTTGTTTCTGAGCTCATCTACTCTAGCAATATTTTGCTAAAGATAGCAAACAGCAAAGTATTATCGCATTAAGCAAGGTATGACAAGAAGAAATAATGTAGAAATCAATATGTCATTGGGTAATCAGAAATGAAATAGAATGCAATCTGTTTTCCAACTTATTCCTTCATGGCTACTTGTCATTCACTATGACCCTGAAATCATGTGCACACACGTGCATACACATTGTGATGAGAGTTTTATCAAGTATTTTGCCATTGCCATGGTGATCATCTTACAGTGGATTGTCATCTTTCCAGTCTTCATTACTTTCATTAGTCTTTTCCTTGCCCCTCAGCTGCTTGCTCTGTTTTTATTTTCCCCAGAACGTCCTACTTTACATGTAAACAATTTGCATTTCAAATATATTCTGAACTTCTAAAAATGGATTAAAAAAAAGCATAGTATAAAAAAAGAGAACAGAAGAGGATTATATAAGTAGGCTATAATACTATGAAAAAGTGCTCAATCTTGTTAGCATTAAGGCAAAGCAAATGAAAACAACCATCAAAGTAGCAAAAACCCAAAACAAACAAAATCATTTCACTGTGGATAGGAGAGTAAACTGGTACAAGCATTTTGGAAATTAGATTAGAAGTATATAGTAATGTTGAAAATGTGAATAACTTATACCACAGAAATTCCACTGCATTGTATCATAATAGATCTAAACTAAAAAAAAAAAAAAAAGTAAAAAACTTAAATCATCAACTAAAAGGTAAATAAGTTATTGCATACTCAAACAATAAGTTACTATAAAGCAATAAAAATAAACTGAATCTCTACACAATACCAGATAATTTTCACAAATCTATTATATCTTATCACATTTTATCATAGGTGATGAAATTTAAAAGAAAATTAAGGTGATAATTATCAAAAATTTTACAGCCAGATCAGTTGCAGAAGAGTTTCATATCTATAGCTCCATAGCTGGGGGCTTTTTGAATATGGACCATAATAATAGTTATGGCTCGTATTTTTAACTTATTTGAACTAGACATATACATTTTTATGCAAACTTTTTTATGTATGTTAGAATACTAATAAAATAAAATTAAATATAAGTAAAATCATTGTAAAACACATTAATTGGTCCTGCAATAAAGTAAACTTATCAATTATGATTCGACTTCATGCGAAACTAAAATCTTGAAAAGAATATAGAGATTTTTCTTTTTTTTCAGTATTCAGTGATATTGAATGAGCAAGGAGCATCTCAGGTAGTCTGGCTGGATTTTCCAGTTGTGGCACATACTTGAGCTTTGCAAAGTTATTTTGTGTCTCTGAGCCTGTTTTGACATTTCTACAACACAGTAAGTGAACCAATATCATCCAATTGTGAGAATTTAATATGGGATATAAAAACTGCTTTGCACTGTGGCTTATGAATATTATTATTTTTATTGTACTATTATTAAGATCACACAATTAATAAACTAACTGGGACTGCACTTGAGCTTTCTTACTTCACAATGTAACCTTCATTCCCTTAACACATTCTGCTTTTAAGTTCCTCAAGGGCTCTGTACAATTTAGTTATACTTTCCGAATCATAAATCATCTCTGTCAAGCCTAGCATGTCTAGGAAAACATTCCATTATAGTGAGATTAAATTTTAATTCTTTTGGAAATAAAAAATATCCAACAAGTGTAATATCCTTATTAGATGAAAATGCACTTCATATGAGTTGATGTCCATAATTAAAATGAGGATATGATCAGCACTGTAGAGTCTTAAGAAGTAAACTCTACCAACCGACACAGTTATATTAAAATTTCAGATTTACCTATTTGAAAATTATGAGTATAATCAGCTTTGAAATGCTTGTATATGAGCCTTACTAAAAAATTAATACAAGCATAGAGAATTTTTTTAATTGCCTGATAGTAAAAGCAAATCTTGGTTTATGACTTAGGTTAAAAAAATGCTAAGTGAAGCCAAACAATTACCAATTGGTTGTTTTATTTGCTGAGTTTTTATGGCCTTCTTAATATTCACAATATTAAATTTTGTGTGATATTAATGGATGGTTAAGGCAAGCAGGACCACATATTTGTCTATTTTTAAAACTTATTTGCTTTTATTTTCTATTAGATTTCACCTCATGAATTTAATTTAATACATTTTTTGCTGTGCAACCAGAATGCTTATTAACTGCTCATAACAACAACATAAAATGGACAAGCTACACAAAATTATTTTAGATATTTAGTTAAGACTTAAAATTCCCACCAGATGGCGGTCCATCCCCTAAAATGCTAGGACTTACTAGAAAGAGTATTTAAAAGAAAGTGAATGTTTAATGTTTAAAAGAATGTGTTTAAAAGGTTGAAATACATTTTATCTTTAAATAATTTAAAATAAGTCATAATATTTTGAATTACATATAAGTTGGTAAATAGATACATAGGGAGGTTAATATTTAGTTATTTCAGTTTTGATATTATTTCACAATTAGAGGTAAGAAATATCTTTAGAAATATCTTTTTGCCAAAGAGTACATATTGTTTTCAAAAGTAAATAACAGTATTCAATAGTATGTTTTTCTGAATGATAAACACATTTCAAAATATTAGTCTTGGACCAAAAATCAGTGGAGGCAAGTCATATTAATTATGTGATTTCACAGATATTAAAAAATAATACCCAATTGCTTAGAGCTCACACTCTATTAGAAAAAAAAAGGAATAAAAATATTTATAATATAATTTGATAAGACATTATAATTATGCTTTGTGAGTATAGAGGAAGAAATTGATTTTAGTAAAAATAAATTAGTTTTGGGAGGACAGAAATATTTCAATAGAGAAGATAATGGTTTAGATGGTGTTAATGAAGGTAAAAATTAGTATTTTCCCAGCTAGGAAAAGAGGGAAATTTATAAAAGGAAAGGAGATCAGTGTATATAAAGCCAAGAATATAAGAACAATTCTGGATTGTTTGGAAAATGTATCAGTTTGGGAGGGACCAGAGAATAAAATGAGGACATCAAAGTGAAGAATTGAGAAAACGGTAGGTAATGATCCTGAAGGCCTTGACAACCTACTAAAAGGTTTTAAAGTACGAGCTATAGTAAATGCATATTATAAGCCTGTTGAATATTTTTAAGCAATGACAGATTAATCGGGAAGCTGGAAAATCAGAGGCAAATTCTGCATCCTGGGAAAGAGTAGATAAGAGCTTGAATCAAAATATAGGAGGGAAAATGAAATGAAAAGAAGGTGCTAGATACAAGAACAGATAGAAGTAAATGCTCATATCTTCAGCAACTTGTTATATTCCTTCAGTCGTTAATATGGAACGAGTGCTAGCTGTGTGCCAAAGATCGGACAGGGTGATTGTTTATCTATTTCACCTATTTAAAAGTATGATCGCTATGATTTAGGTGGGGGAGAAAAAGCAAGTGTTTTTGAGATTTTTAATTTGAGAGAATCTACGTTGCTTTAACCCATATAGAGAATGCATAGAAGAGACTGGAATGACGTTAAGGTGGAGGAAGAGAGGGCAGTGACAGTTATTTTAGATTCGATGTATTGATCTTTCAAAAGACAACCTAGTTGTTACGTCCAATAGGTTGCTGGGAATACAGATGAGATTGAAACAGTATAGATATCTGGGCTGTAACAAAGATTTGCCATCAAACCTGAAAAGCAACATTTGGAGAATGAATGAAGTTGCCCACAGTGGTAGTGGGGAAGAAAGTAAAGAACAACCCAGGAAGAAATTGACACTGAAATGCTGAAATGGAAGGTAAACACATACGTACATAAAATGATACAATATTAATAATATCTGATGTATATTGAGGATTTATCATATTCCAGGTCCTCATTAAGATGCTCTAAATTCACTAGTTCTTTTAATCCTCTAAACAACTCTTCGAGGCAAGTACCATTGCTATTTCAATTCTACAGGTAAGGAAATAGGCACAGAGAAGTTACAAAACGTGGCCAAGGTGACATAGCAAGGATGTAGCAAAGCCACGTAGTAAACCTGGCTTATCTGACTCTGTACTTTGAGCTTCTCTTCTCCAGGTTGTACTGTCTTTTAAGGTGGAGTTCTACAATCCTAAGGTTACTAGAGATGGGGGGAGGGAGGGAAGGTGTTTGGGGAGGGATAGGTTGGGTAAAGGGCATAAAGAAAAACCATGATTTGTAATCATGAATGTGCTAATAAGAAGAAAAAAATATGGAGTTCTATCCAAAATCTCACATATTTTCATTCTTTGATTTAACAAAATGATGAGTTATATTAACAAATAACCAAATAATAAAGCATGCTTTCATTTTTGTTATGAAAACTACTTAGATATATTATATTAATGTTTTGGCATTATTTTGGATTTATACAGGTTTTTTTTCTTTCTTTTGTTCTTTTAGATTTTTTTACCTTTATATCTGTAAAATTGAGATAATTTTTGCTTGTTTGCTTATTGCAGAAATTGTTTTTAAAAAGAGATTCTGGGAATGTAGACTGTCTTTAAGTCTTATACATATTTCAACACATTAAAAATTGAGCAAGGGCTCAAGACTTAACCATGGAGTGTCTGGTGTTTTAATATGGTTGTTGTTGTGGTTGCTGCTGTTGGATTCTTCGGATCCTGGCTGAGAAAATTTTTAATTTGATTTTAGACTGGTGTGGAAGGAAGAAGTCAGTGGAAAGAGAGGTTAACATTACAAATAGGAGGAGACTTGATGACTAATCCAGACACTGTGGAAGCAGCTATGGAAAGAGATGCTAACAGGAGGACATAGGTTGACATTGGGATGAAGGTGTACATCTTTCAAAAAGATGAAAGAAACAGAAGAGTGAGAATGTAAAGGAATTTTTGTTGAAAATTTCTGTTTCCTGCCAAAAAACTGAATTAAGCAGTGGGAAAATAACTAAGGTCCTTGGCATTTGACCACATTACTCATTCAGGGAAAAAAAAAAAAAAATGGTGAGATTAAACAACAAATGACAACCTTTTTAAGAGAAAGGCTAATAGAGACTCTGGGAGAGCTTCTGGTCAATATGGTGGAATAGATAGTCCCCAGCATCACTCTCTCCCCCAAATCAACCAATTTACATCTATAAAAAAGCAATGACAATCAAGCTGGGGCTGCTAGAGCTCAGGGGAAGAGGAGGAGAAACCTATGGAGTGCATGAAGGTGGGAGAAGCCACGATAAGAGAAAGAAAAAAATGCTCCAACCATTTTGAGCTCTGCTGCTTTAAGGCTGGAGCTGCTGAGCACATGGAGCAGGAGCTGGCAAAAGCCACAGCTGTGCCCTTTGGATGGAGTTGCCTGGAGGCAGCAGGGGAGAAGAAGGCCTTGGTAGCCCCCAGGCCAGTGAGGCTACTAATAGGGTTCCCGTTGACCCACATAGGAGTGAGGAGCCAAAACAACAAAAAAAGGAGCCACTCAGAGACTGGTGACTCATCACAAGGGACCTGTGTACAGCCCATCCCATGGGAAGTGTCTGCAGCACGGGCAGTGGGGGAGATGGCCCCACTGAGGGAACACTGGGACACAGCAAGGACAACTGATTTGCCCTCCAATCCGCACAGGACCACTCAGAGGAGACTGGTCAGGAATGCAGAACTGCAGGGGGTGCAGTTTGATGAAAAGACTCAAGCTCAGACCAGAGTTTCTACACAACTCAGGTGCGCTGTATCGCACTAGACCAAGAAGTACCTATAAAGTCAAATGTTAAAACCTGAGCTGCACAAACATCCTTCCCCAGGGAATCAGCAGCAAAACAGTAATTTAGCTCAACCACAGAGCTCAAGTGCTGGTCCCCACAGGAAGTTACCCCATTTTAGAAGTAAGCAAAGGACAACCAATTAGTTCCAGTGCAGAATTTAAGTGGTGGGAACAGTGAATAATCCAACACAGAACTGAAAGTAAAAACAAAATACCTACAGACCACAGACAAAATTTGATATTAACTAGTAAAGGTTTCTCATCACCAAAGAACACCTATAAAACCTAGAAGGACCAGAAGTATCCTGGGCTACCAAGCCATAGCTGGGGGCCTCAGCCATACCCACTGACACCACAACCAGTCCCAATGGTTGAGGCTGAGGGCCTCAGCCATGCCCCACCAACACCTGCAACCAACCAGTGACAACCACTGAGCCACCACAGGAAGCATCTTGGGCTCCCAAGCTGGGGCAGTGAGGGGATGAGGGCTTCAGCTACACCCCTCTGACATCTGCACCAAGTCCAGCCAGGACCAAGCCACCACTGGAAGCCCCCTGGTCTCCCATGCAGTAATGAGGGGGTGCCACAGGCCTCAACCCCACCCCCCTTCCTCCTTCTCTCACCCTATTTCCTTCCCCTTTCCCCTCCCCTTCAAATGCTCCACAACAACATAACAACATGATAGAATGTAAAAATAGTAATATTAATAAATAAATAAATAAACTATTTTTAAAAAAGAGAGAGAAACTCTGGTTTTGAAATATAATTCTGTGCATCTCAAATGCTGAATATAAAACAAAGTTGGAACCAAAGCAAAAATGCAACATTTGGAAGTTTACTTTTCTCTTTCAAAAAATTCCATAATGCTGTGGTGCCCTTTTTGTATTTGGAAAATAAATAATAATTGAGGACACATATTTGAAAATTAATGTCAGTGTGTGTTTAGTTGGTGACTTTTTTGCTTATTCAGCATAAGAGAAAGAACATGACAACAAACAAAAAATAGCAAACAGCAACAGATATGAGTACATGAGATATCTTACACATAAATGCAGGTGTTTTGTCAATTGTTTTTTATTTTTAAACTTTTAAGATTTTACCTTCAGTAGAGATAGTAATCATTGATTATGTATTAATCTATATCTATGCTGCCCAATACAGTAGCACCAGCCACAGGTGGCTAATTAAATTTAAATTTAACCTAATTAAATTTAAATACAATTAAATATTTAATAACTCAGTCACAATAGCCACGTTTTAAGAGCTCAATAGCCATATGTGGCTAGTGACTACCATATTGTCCTCTGCAGAAAGAGAATATTTCCATTAACCAAGGCAGTCTAATGTTCTTCTTAGGTTGACTAAACTTTACAGGCTTTTTCATGCCTCTAGGCTGACTTCCCTTTATTTAGAGAATTTTTAAGAGAACTTGTAAATTCTTTCTCTGCTCCTTTGAGATGTATGTAAATTTATTTAAAAGCCTCTTGCCAGTTTTTCAAACCAAGAATGTCTTTCTTCAATGCCTGGGAGCCATCTTTTTGAAATGTAAATATCAAAAAAAATAGCACTCCAGCTCCCAGTTTCTGTGGGAGGGTAGGAGCCTCACTTCAGTGGGCAGCTCCCTCCTATGATAAAGATGTGAGAAACTTTACTTTTCCTTTTAGAAGACATTAGCAAACACAGCCTATAATCCCCCAACAACCCCGTTTTTAAAATCCTCCTGCCCTTTATTTCAGTAGAGTTGAGTTCAGACTGAATTCTGGCCTCTCTTCTAGGATAAAGTCTTCCTTGCCCTTTTAACATTGCCTGACACAATTTTTGCTTTGATGCCATCAAAGTAGAAAGCTGTAGTACACAGTGGTGGTCTATATTAAGTATTAAAACTGTTAATTAAAAACTGGCTGATGTTAGAACACATTCTTCCTGAATTATTAAGAAAAATGTTATCCCCTCTTTGTATGTGTTTTCATGTTCTTTGTGATAGAACTCAAGTGAAGAAAAAAGAGAAACTACCTTAAAATGTACAAGATTTTATGGCACAGTGACTTAACAACTGCCAGAGCTATTGTTCTTTAAGCTACAATTTTTCACTTCACTTTTCAATATAATATTAATGATCTGAGATATAAAACAGAGATAACAGAATTCATCTATCATTAATAACAACCAGTAAATCTTAAATCTGAGGTATCAGTTTGACAACTCCACACTTGCCATCCTAGAGAAGTAATTGGGGACTGAAGTCAAGATGGTTTTGTTTTGTTTTTCTTTGTGTTACTGCAAATACTACATCAAATAGAAATAAATATGAGTATTTGAGGCAATTAGAGTAAAATCCTTATTTGTTGGTTTGTTTTCTTTAAATGGTGAGTTCAAAAATGAATAATAAAATTAATATGTAAATTTGTGTGCACGTGTGTGGAGTCTGTGTGTTTGTGTGTGTGCATGTGTGCATGTATACATTTATAGACAGATATTTATATAATTTATTATACAATAACACATACATTTTATGAAGAAAATACATTAAAATACATGGTTACAAATACAGATTGGCCAAATGACGTTTGATATTATCACTGATGTCAGAGGAGAGGGTCTGGGAAGCCTGATAACTGGCCTCAACCCACCCGATTCTCTTACCAGGCTCTTGACCACACTACAGAAGGAATTCAAGAGCAGAGTCACAGTAGAAAGTGAGAACAGATTTCATATTACAGATAAGAAATACGGACTTCACAGAGAAAACGTGGCCTAGCTCCAGAGACTGAGCAGAGCCCACTCCACGTTTAATACAAAAGTAAGAAATACCCGTTTAAAGTTCAGTACAGAGTGCAGGCTGGCTCAAGAGAGTGAGCAGCCACTTGCTAAAAGTATGTTTGATACAAAAAGAAAGCATATACCCCTCAACCAGGGTAGTGAAGGTTGGCCCCACGAAAGAGAGCAACAATCCTGCCTTCTGCCAGGATTCACCTTTTATAGTTTCACTACCTAATACATATTTGTGCAATCTAATGAATATTCAGTTAAGGGGATGGTTTCCTGTTATGTAATGCAGTCATGCACATGCTCAATTTGTCTTTTTTTGGAGCATGTACATTGATCAAATTCTATCACATGCACCAGACATATTCAGGAATATTCTCTGCTCTTTAGCACCTCTAGTGGAATGTCATTCAAAGGATAAACTTCACTTTTTTTTTTTTGAGCATGCTTGACTACCAGGGTTATATAACTCTTCTTTACTGAGCATGCCCAGCCACTAAATTTGCATAGACCAGCCCCATGTGGTCTCCAGTTTCCCCTGTTGGTGCCAAAAATAGGTCTAACAAGCAACAGTAACTTTCTTCTAGGGGAGGGCCAAGAGGAGGGGGCCTGAGACTTTGGGGAGTGGCTTGAAACCCAGAGGTGTATCCTGAAACCTGAACCCAGGGAAAATGAGCACTTCCTATCTCATCAACATTGCATAAAACATACTCATGATAGACCATTTATTATTTCTGGGTTTAATACCTTCATTCCAGAGAGAATATGAAAACACTATATGTCAATCTAAATGCAGAAACTTTTATGATTTTACATCCCCCATCTTCACAGTTATCTGGCCCACACCTATTTTTTCCTTATATGATGCTAACTGCTTTATAAAATTATACAAAATAGTTTGTATCAAAACAACAAATCTCTTCTATTTCAAATTTATCTTAATTTATTTTCACTATATTTAAGTGGCATTGCTGTAATTTTAAGCATAGGTGGCATAACTAGCTTTGATGAAATGACAGCCCATTTTTTGTAAGTGTATAATTTAAGTGGTGGAAGCAGAAGTTAATGGCCATGCAGAGCAGGAGCTGTCCTGGAGCCAGCCTTTGGTGTGTTCTGGGCATCAATCAATGCAATTTACAGTGCTAGCTCATCATCAGGCTCACCCTGGTCCAGCAAGTGGTTAATTGAAGAAGGTTGGCTGATAAACTTTGTAATGTTTAAAAAAAAAAAAATCTTCTGAGAAAAAATCATTTTTACCTGGGTTATCTAAATTGATTAAGAATATTAATTAACTATTCCAGGTCACTTGGTGATATACTTACCTCACTTACGTAGATACAGTATGACATCATTATAAGAATTGTTCTTCCAGTAAAAATTAGTCCATCTATTAGGACATAACATTAATTTAGTTTTTTGGAGTGCGTCATGAGGTATATTTTAAACCTAACCTTTATCCATAAGTAGATGATATATCACAGAAACTAAATTATAGATATTACTGTATGACAGACCTGTAGAAAAAATCAACCTATCACTTGCATTCATATTATGTCATAATGTGAATATCTAAGTGTATGACAGTCCTGATTAAAATCACAGTTTGGCTTTGGGCAATTAATGAACCTCACTGCAGAGTGTAACAGGAAGAAACATAGGCTACCAGACAGTAGCATGAAGAAAAAATATTTGAAGTCAATGAAGCATCCAAAGCATGAGTCAGCCATCAAGTATACTTAGACTACCAAATATAGATGAGTCCTGCATGGTTAAAAAAATACCTTTCCCCAAGTTAGCATTGCATGAATTTTTTAGAAGAAATTGAGCTCCCAGACCCCTTCTTGGGAATAAGGAATCGTGCCAAATCCACCAATGTTTATAGTCACAGGCCCACCATACAGCTTGATCCTGCTGGTGGTCACTGTGGAAAGATACTTCCACTTTCTTTGATACTTCCCCCTTGCTTTGATTTACTTCCTCTCAAATTCATGTTCTACTTTTAAGTTCCATCTATGAACTGCCTGGACTAGTTATTGAAAGTATTTAAACTCTTTCAAATTCACTTTGACCCAATAAAATTAGACACATTCTACAAGCTAGCTTCTGGCTGTCCTAGAAATTTCCTTCAGTTTTGTTTTCCTCAATATTCGTACACTATGTCTGTTGCGTTGACGACAAAGGAGACGGTCTGGGAGGCCTGACAGTCAGCCTCAACCCACCTTGTCCTCTTACCAGGCTCTTGATTCTGCCACAGGAAAGAATTCAAGAGCACAGTCACAGCAGAAATGAGAATAGGTTTAAAGTAACAGATAAAAGAAACAGACTTCACAGAGAAAGTGTGGCCTAGTTCCAGAGACTGAGCAGAGCACACATCATATTTAACACAAAAGTAAGTCCAGTATAGACTGCAGGCTGGGTGAAGACTGTGAGCAGCCACTTGCTGAAAATAAGTTAGATACGAGAGAAAGCAAGCACACCTCAGCCAGTGAAGTGCAGGTTGGCCCCAGAAAAGCGAGCAACAGCTCCGCTTTCTGCCAGGATTCCACTTTTATAGTTTCACTCTCTAATACATATTCATGCTATCTAATGAATATAAATTCCACTTTTGTGGGCATGCTTGGCCATTAGGGTTATATAACCCTTCTCTACTGAGCATGCTCAGCCACTGGATTTGCAGATGCCAGTGTCCTGAGTTCTAAATGTCCTCCTGTTGCTGTTGAAAATAGGTCCAACTAGCCACAGTAACTTTCCTCTATGGGGGCGGCCTAGAAGAGTGTCCTGAGGCCATGGGGAATTGTTTGGAACTCAGAGGTATGTCCTGTCACCTGAGCCCACAGAAACCAAGTAACTCCTATCTCAGCATGAACTCCTTGTCTGGGTTGGAGAAATGATTCTAGCCAAACTAGAGAATGTTTATTTATTAGCAATTGAGAGCAATGTCACAACAAATAAATTTATAAGTAATGCTGAAAACTAAATCAATACTTACCCTTAGGGTTTATGTGAGGCTGGGATGGGAGTGAGTGTGAGAAGAGAACTCTGAGGTTGTGATACCATTAGAAAAGTTCCCAAAGAGGAACGGTTTATTGAGATATATGTTAAAGGTCCTCGGCTAAAATAAAAATACATTTTTTTTCATTTATATAATCATCTTAACTACATTAATATTTACCTCTAAGTATACTAATAGTTTATTACTAATCCCTTAAATGGTGGCTGTTTGCAACCTATTAGCATTTGTCTGTTTTATTAGAGATGCCTCTTGGAGTCTGATTCACATCAGTCCCAGAGTCTTTTGCAGAAGATCTGTGTTCATGTATGTGCCATGTGACCCAATCACTCCCAGTTCTCACTGATCCATCCACAAGTAAACACTTGGTTGAAACTGACCAGTTTCTTTCTCCTTAGTATTTAAAATTTGGTACAGTGGAATCCTGAAATAGGAATATCCTAGAACTGCATACTGCTAATTTTAGCACTCTGAACAAAGGTTATTGAGCCCCTACTGCTTAAAATTCTGTCACCGCCTTGATCCAGGCTTTTCTTGAATCCTGGTGTTTCAACTCTTCCATTGACTTCCATTTTCTCAAACTTGGATTTAGGATGTTTATTTAATGTAAAGTATATAGTTCAGAAGTGAGTTTAAGGTTCTGTTTCTACATAGGTGGTGGCCAAGGTGAAATAAGTGTGGTTGAAAGAAGAAAGAGAAAAATAAAGGCGAGTAAGCTGAGGTTTGATTTATAGTAATAAAATAATGATATATACCTAATGTTTTTGAGAGATGACATTTCACATTCACACATTAAAGGGGTCAGAGACATTCCACACATTAAAGTGGAAAAGACTCAAAGGTTTGTGCGAAGAGGCTGTGGCATTGACCAGTGGGATAATCGTGTCCTCACATTATGTTTTCAGGGCATTGTGGTCATGGAATCCTACATCTGAAATCCATACACACACATGTACACACACAGATAAGATCAGGGAATAGTATTCTCTTAGGTCAGCATAGAGAGTACTTTTAAATCAGAGATTGTTGGCCTGCCTCACATTTTAAATAGATGGTGCTGAGAGATGAAAGTCTTGCTTTATGAATTCCCCTTTATCATCTTTGCTTTCATATAAAAACACAATTTATCTTTGAAAGAAGAAGAAAGATAAACTTACTATGAGACAAATATATCCCATATACATTTAAATATAATGAAATTACAAAACATAATAAAACCCTGTAATCTCTTTAGCCATATACGACAACACATGTTTAGGGAAATGGCCTCAGCCTTAGTCTTTATTGCAATTTGATTTGATTTGATTTGACTTTGTACCTGCCAGCATTAGACTTCAAAATCTTGGAGGAGCCCAATTGCATTATCAGTTCAGACGAGGATTTAAAAAAATTATAAACTAATGTAAAAATATTAGACAAAAATGCATTTTACACAAAAAGCCAGAGAACAACAAAGAAATTTAAAGATATATCAGGAAGAAATTCAAATCAACAGGTCAATTACTTAAATAATCGAAATGAAATTAACCTGAGTACTAGAGCTGATAGCCGGCTCAGACAGCCAGGTATATTTTTTGTGAATGCAAATTTATAGAAAACCTCTCAGCTTCTAGGAGTAAAAACCAATTAAAATATATAAATAATATTTTTTTCCTCCACAAGTAGGCGTTATTTTCCAGAAAGGAACCAGAACAGAGGCAAAAAAGTAATAATAGATATTATAGGAAATGTTTAATGCAAGAATGTTTCTAAGGAAGTGTGGTCCTAATCTGAATCAATGTCTAATTAGTTCATTTCATTATCCTGTGCCAAGAGTAATTGATTTTAGACCTAAAAACAGAAGCACATCTCATATGGGGGGGGGGAAAGTAATTTTGACCCTTTAAATTGGGAACTGGGCAAAGGTTTTCTCTAAAAAGTGTAACGTGAGTAGGATTTTATCTTCAACATCCTACCCCATAGTTATCATTAACATTAAACATCAGTGTAATTTAGACCTTGATTATAAAATGCTCATATTACTGAAACTTTTGTGTTATCTATACAAAGAGTATCAAGCACATAGATACAATTAAGGATCTAGATACTTTGTTAGAAAATTGTGGGTCATAACTACTCGAAAGTATTATTTTTACGAAATACATCGTGTAGTGTTTTATTGGAGAGAGAATTTTTTTTAACCACATTGCTTCCTCTTTGAGTCATAAGAGGGAGAAAAATTCTCCCTCTGCCCTAGTCCTTAGGTGTCTACAGATATCAATCAGATGTCTGCTCAGATGAAGAGTCATTCTTCCCCAGTCTCATCCTGTCTTCAAAGTGCTTGATGTTAGAATGGGGCACTTCATGTGCCGTGAAAGAGTTTGCTGCGATGACGTTCTCCAGGGACTATCAGAACACGGGATTGAACCTGGTCTGTGCAACTATTTATAAGCTAGTAGCATCAGGCTCCTTATATCCCAGCAAAACAATCTTTAATTGCTACAGAAGCAAACCTAATTTTAATTAATTATCTAATTCAAATATGGAGATAATATGTTGTGCTAAAATATTCCATTATTTTCAAATGGAACATACTAAACCCCATTACGTTTTTAGTGGATGCTTCTAGAGTGGATTCCATATGCGCATTACTCACCATTTCATTTCACTTAGACTATGGCTGGCTGAGCGGGAATGTGCTTTTTGTCTCATTGATATCTCAAAGGCAGACAAATAGAATAGAAATTTCCATATCTTATTAAGCAATGCCACACAGTATTCTCTCCAAGCTGTTTTATATTTTCTTCTATACTATATGATTCTTAACACATTTTTAAAATGTTTCTGCTGATTATCAAATAATATGAGTTAATTGTAAAATACAGGAATTGATAAACAAAAACTCCACACAGAAAGTCATCATTAACTATTGCATATTATAAGCAATGTGTTTATCTATATCCATATTCTTTATTATATTTTAGGGCTATGTATGTATACTGAAAATAATATGTTTAATATTTACTAACGCATCATACATACCTCCTTATAGTATTAAACATTTTAAGTGAGAATTTTAAGTGCTATATAGTATTATCATAAATGGATATAATCGTATCATGATGTAACAAATCCCACATTGGAAAATCAAACTGTTTCCATGTATGCAGTTTTAATATTATTATTGTTACTATTATTATCATTTACTTGGCAATACCTTTGCATGTTGGCAGACAAATCAAAGTTGTGATTTTTGTACTTTTAATGACAATATTTGATAATATACAATTTACTTTTGATTCTATAAAACATACTTGTATCCATTCCCTGATTATGTCCATCCATCTTCGTTCATTCCTTTTTCCGAAACCATCTTCTGCCTCTCCCACTTCAACCCTGTGGCTCTGACCTCTGATCTTGTAGTCAGTCAGCCACACAATGATGGATCCTCAGCTTCTTTTCTGAAGATTCCCTTCACATCTTTATTTTAATTGGAACCTGACTCTTCATCAGTGACATTTCCTCCTGTAAAATTCTCTTTATTATTTTTAGTCCAAAATCTCTCTTACTATTGGTTCTGGAGATGAAATTACTGTTCTTTTTGCTTCCAGTTTTTCCTTTCTCCCTAGAAGCACCCTCCTTGTAGTATTTGTCATCTGATCCCCAAGTCATTACTGTTCACTCCTTAATTTTACCTTTTTTATTACCAGCATGACCTCCAACATTGCTGACATAAATCCTGGTGATTTCTAAAGCCATAGAGATGACATTTCCAATCATCTGACCATCCAAGTTTTTAACTTCCTCTCTTCCAATACATAGTCAACAGTGAAGAGCTCAGAATGTGGACCCAGATTTTCTGCGTTCAAAACCCGCCTCCACCACAACGTAGTAACGTAGTTGTGTATCCTCGGGCCGATTACTTCATGTCTATTTGTCTCGATCCCCTCGTCTATGTAATAGATGAACGTATTCCGTAGTATTGTTGTTAGAATTACATCAGTTTATATATGTATATATGCATGGATAAGCTTATCAGACCAGTATTTGGTATGTAGTAAGTTTAATAAAAGTGTTTGCTGCCATTTTTACATTTTGCTTCCCCATATCAACGACTCATGCCAGTGGTTGTGATTTGTTGTCATTAACAGTATTTTGACGCTCCAATCTCAATTTCCAGAATCCCACTCTTCCACCACCACACACTTCCTTTCCCACTCGTTGCCTCTAGTACTCGGTGCATGATTCTGTCCCTCCTGGAATGTATAAATCTTCGATTCTATTGCATTACTCTGTCACTCGCCCCGTCCCATGTCCTAACTTTTCAAGCTACTCGTTTTGGTTTCTCAGGGTCAGTATTAAACTCACTCTAGTATTTGCTCCCTCTGTTTCTTTGTCTCTCTGAAGTCTTCTTACTCACAAGGTGAAGTTCAAACCCTAGTAAACACACCTTCATTTTCGTCCTCACCTGCGTGCAGCTAAACGTAAGTGGGAGAAAACAAACAACCACAGTAGTGGCTCTCACCTCAACTTCTTGGCAACTAACTTCGGGGACTTTTAATTTCCTTTCTGGTTCACCAGTCCTCATCTATTTCCTTAGTCCATTCACTCTCCCAATTTTTAAGTGACTAATTCAAACCTCTCTTCCTTTTGCTTAAAGTCTCTGATCCCTGCTTCACTGCTCTTGATTTTGTTTCTTTCAATTTTGGCCACAGGGAGTATCAAAGCAATCAAGAAACTATTCCATGATGTCCTTTCTGTGTATCTGGACAACTATTTGTATCTGACATCGCACATCTCTCTTTTCTGTAACTACAGATCAACTCTGTTCCCTCTCTATGGCCACCTGATGCATTTCTGTGTCTCCCGCTTCATGACTCTTGTTCCAGCTGTTTTCCTTTATCTCTTTTGTTTCACAATGTTGCCCTCTCACTGAGTAAATGTGCTATTATTTCTCCTTTAAAAAAATTTGCTAAACATCTCTCTCCCATTAATGATCTTTCTCTGCTCCTCTCTCCAGAAAGAAAATTAATTATCAAGAGTGCTGATTATATTATCTTCATTCATTCTCTCCATTTTTTTGTACCTATTCTCTCTCATCAACTGTCCAATTAGGTGTTTGCCCACCACTCTGCTGAACATTCTCGTCATTATTTAATATTCTTTCTTTCTCAGTGCAAAACAAGACATCGTGACTGAACATGAAAACTACTTAAACATTATCATTTCATATAAATTGCCCTTTTCCATTTTAACAAAATATCCAAAAATATATCATGCATTAATTTTTAGTATATTTTCTATCAGTGTTTTACCTTTCAGTCTTTAAATTCAAATTTGCACAAGAAATGTGATAGGTCATGATACCAAAATCGGATATATTAGATCAAATTTAATTACAAATGTAACTACACATAATCCACATAGTACTTCTATATCAATATCTAAGAGCTGACATGTATTACAGAAATTCTTAAGTTTCCTTCTATAGCAAAACATACAGAGAAAGAGAGAATCATTACTGAAGCAATTTTCCTTGGTGAAGGGTAAGAGAGTTTAAAAAAATACTGCTTTGTGGATGATAGGGTGGTACTCAGAATGGGATTTAGAATTTATAAGCAAAATAAATACCAAAAAAGAAAAAGACAAAAACATGGAGAAACAGGAAATAAAGTGTTAAAATGTCAATAGATAGGCTGCTAAACTATAGTTCTATTTTTGTCTGACATGTATTAAATTCCCAGAAATTTAAAATTTACAATAATAAGTATCTAGCACTGTGCTAACCATAACTAAATCTATATTTACATATACACACATATCATAAAGAATCCTTTATGAATTTCTTTTTTTGGTTTTGTGGTTTTAACACATTTTTCACAATGTACAGTGGCAGGTTTTCTTCTTATTTCTAATAGGAATGCATATTTAACTATTTTTATTGCTCTTATTGTTTGCAGTGTGCTGAAAGAAACATCACACCACTGGAAGCATTTGAGTCACATACGTGAATGCCATTCTTCAGTTGGTGATTATCAGAAAGATCTGAGGACCCTGTTAGTAGGTGTGACGGCTTCTTTGATGCCGTTTGCTTGCAATTCTGAACTGAGACAATTACTTTGTTTGCTGTGCACTGGGATTGTCTGCCTGCAGTACTACACAGTGCACTCACATCGTCTAGTGTTGCAGTGCAGTGATTCTTTAGAGACTCTCCTCCCTGTATTCAGTTACACGCCTGCACATTCCCCTTAGAAAATGTGCACAAGCAGGCTGCTAGCATCTATTCCTACTCAGATACTGCTCCTTTGATTGTTAATCCCACTACCACATTTTTATATAGCAAGACATAGGAGTCTTAAAAAATAAAAATTACCATGCTATGCAAAATTGCATGATACAATCACAAGTCTTATGGGAAAAATGGAAGTTAGGAGCACACAACACTTAAAACTTCCTCAATGACACTTAAAGTAAAAGGTTGAAACACAATAGCACATTTTTTACATGTTCAATGGTTAATTGAACATATATTTTACATATATTTTATAACATATATGTTATTCTACATATATTTTATAACAAATGAGGCTTTAATTTGAAAAAGATCTGAAGTTGGCTTGCAGAAATGGGCATAAATGTTGCAGCTTGTGAGTTACTGCAAAGTGGTGGAGGAAGGGTTATCTGATTTGGACCAAAAGGTGTAACACCAGATGTGAATGGGTGAGTTCATAACACATGCAGTGAACTGAGGCCACTAGTAGGTATTTGAAGTATCTGCACATGTGTGTTTTATGTATTCTTATGTGGCTCTGTTCAGGTGGGTGCCATTTTCTGTGCTCATCTGATGTTTCCCGAAGCAAACTCAAAATTCACATTGTGTTTGCACTGCTTCTTCATATATATCAGTTGTTTTGGAACAAAGTCACCTTTACAAAGAAACTATTACAGCAAAACAGATTGTACTGATTTCTTGTAGGTGAACTTGCATTACTTTTGAAAGGCTGGGTTTTACCCACATCTCACTTCCAAAATTGTGACTTTTAAATGACTGTTTAGTTCATTAAGCAGTTAGCATTAAGCTCTGTTAATATAATAGAAAAAGAACAGAAAAAATAAATCAAAAACGAACAGTTAAATCAAATAACACAACTTACTTGAGGAACAAACTGCTTATGAAAATACATGCTGTTTGATATCTTAATAAACACTTACATTGGTTACAATTTGAGTAACCCCAGAGTGAAATCAACATGTGGAGAAAACAGATTCAGCTGTAGAAATTGTGTAAAACACACACACACACACACACACACATAAAACACACACAATTTGGGTAGGGAGCTGAGGGGATGTTAATAGGCAAGAAGTTCCATCAAGGATTTGCCATTGGGATGTTTGAGTGATATTCTAGTGGAGTCTGGTGAAGAATAAAGAGCAGAAAAATAGGGCAAATAAAAATAGTCAGTAGTGCATGGGAAGCACTGAGGCTTCACCCAGAAAATTGATCAGTAGTTACCAGTTCCTAGGCAATCAGCCCAGTACTTGGAATGATCTCTAATCCAAAGGGTGGGTAATAGGCATGAGAAAGAAGAATAAAAAGGCATGGAGGGACATCAGGGTAGATTATGGCGGAATATTGGAATAACAAATTCACCTTGAAATACCTGGGGCTAAACCAAAAGAGACCCCCCCCCACCTTTGACGTACATGCTTAATGTGCGTCAGTGGGAACTCTTGTGTTCAAAGTCATTGGGCACACTAATTGACTGAGTCTGCAATCACCTTAGGGACTTGGGCCACCATCTGGATCATGTGACCTCTTAAATTACTGGGATAATGGGAACAGAAAATTGAAGGGTCAGGCAGCAGCAATTCAGTGCTCTGGCCCGGATGTGAAGCATATTATTTATATTCAAATCCCATTAGCCCAAAGAAGTCACATGAGACTCCTCTCCTCAACTGATGTGAGAAAGGAAATATAGTATTATTGGGAACCTAGAAGGAGAAAAGGTCAGAACTGGCTTAGCTCTAGAAGTCTCTAAATCTTTACCACAATTGGGGACTGCATCTCAGGGAAATGCAAAAATTCATTTATCAACACAAACTAAATCGAGGGCTAAATTAGCCTTAAGCATAAGAGACCCACTTCCAGACCATAAGGAAATTCATTGATTTATTCATTCATCTATTAATTTTCTGTCTAAGGAAAACCCAACTTTGTAGACAAGCCCAGGCTTAGAAATGTAGATTGATTCAAGAGACTCAAAAATAAGTTCATTTCAAGTAGTCTTTACCTTGTATCAGCATGTAGTCACATGCATGTTGGAGAACTATTTTTCTGTGGAACATTCATTTTTTCTGGAATATGAAGTTATCATAGGTGGCCACTTTAGACCTTATAGTTTTCAGCCTCCTTTTACTAACCCTTGATAAATAATTGCTTAATATTTTATAATAAATTCCATAAAGAAATGTCTTCCATTTCAGGCATTGTTATAGTAAGGTAAGTGCTACTGGGTTAATAATCCTGAAGAAAATTCCAAAAATACTTTCAGAAGTCCATTTGCAGCTAAACAGTGATATTTAGGTTAAAATTATTAACCTGAGAAGCTTTATATTCTTTTGAGTTTTAGACTTCTGTTTTTCTGACAAGCACCAGCTCAGGGCTTATAAAATACCATTCCACATATTTTTTCTTTTTATATTACTCTCATGATTTACATATTACATTTTTTTGAGTAAATTAAATTAATAAACTCTATTTTCTGCCAGTAACTACTTCCTTTCTTCTACAATATGCTTCACTAGCTTATTCAAGTAAAGCTTACAACTAATTAGAAAAGCCACATGCATTTGGAATTAATATTGTCAGTTTGTGTTAGTGTATATTTAAGTCTTGGTTGGGCTATGTGGTTAATATTGCAAGGGAGTCTAGTTGAAGTAGAGCACATGTTTTGATCTTAACACCATGAAATGAATAGATGAGGTACTCTTGAATTAAATCATTGTGCATAATCAGTGTTCATATTATTTAAAATAGATTTTGATATATTAAAGTATTAAATATTTAAAAAGTGCATTAAGATGGTGATGCTTTAAAATTAGATAATGGTCATATGCAACTACTAGGTTTCAAAAGAGTGATATTTGGATGGAGTTTAAAGGGTGAAGTAATACAAATCTAAATGAGTGTCACATTATGTGAGCAGTCCTATGTATTTATGGGAGACCAAATAAGTCATAGCTTCTATAAAGCTCAAGAGGGCTTTTGAAAAATTAAACTCAACATTTGTGTCAGTCAATATTTTGTCTGTGGATTGCCTATTTGTGCCAAACATAGCAAAAAACACTTTATTATATATAATGAAGGCATGCCAGCCTCCTACACATTCAGAAGGGTTTGCATTTTAGTTGGTTAGGACAAGTAAGTATTAAATGAAAGTGGAGCAGAGTGTAGGTGACATTTTGACTGGCAAGTGAGCCATTAAGAAAATATAAGCTAAAAGAAGAGAGAGACCTGTGTGTGTGTGGGGGGGGGGGACTACACACACACACACACACACACACACACACACACACATATATAATTTAATTAGAGGATTAGTGATAGTTTGTGGAAAGACACTTAACCATTTTATTTTTTGATTAACAACCAAAAATTAAAAAAAAATAAAAGAATGTTTTTGGCCAAATTATTATTAATTATGTAGAGGCTCTTGGCTAAATAACTAGTAAACAATCAAAAGCCTTATGCCATGGTCCAACTCGGTAGTTATATATAGATATTATTTAGCAATTATTATTTTAAACTAGTATTTTAATTGCAATACTAGGACAAAGTGTTAACCGTTTGCTCTAAATTAATGTTAAACACTGCTTCAAGTTTTTAGTGACATGAAAAGATATAAAGGAATAAAGAGGACCCGGCTTTTAGGAAAACTCCAAGCAGCAAGGACTTCAGCTTCCTATTGCAGTATTAAAGTGATTTCAAGGATGTCTGTAAGGAAACCCAGCTTGCTCAAAGAAATTAGTCCCTCCTTCCAGTCTCTTTGTCTTCTGTTCTCCTCTGACTCAAACTCCGGGCTGCCAATGGAGGCATGTGACGTAGTTTATTCTTTGTTCCAATCATGCCCAATTGCAATAATAATAACCTTTTTGTACACTAATACATGTTCAGACTCGGTATCTATATGCGTGAGAGTTTCTTGGGATTTTGTCCCCCAGTAAGAGACGGGTATGGCATTCACTTACAGATCTCAGAATTTCTTCTCCTTCCCTCTCCTCTAATTTCTAGTGATCATATATTGAAGGCAACTTTCAGAGTCAGACTGAGTCCTCTTAATCTGTATTATTCACTTGGTCCACCTTAGTGGGCTTCCTCCTTTGTTCAATTACCAGGCTGTACTTAATACACCTGTTGAGACTGCAGCTGAAAGAACGCAGGTTCTGATTGTTTTATTTAAATTTCTGTCATCTGTTTTTATGGCTGAACTTTGATTGGAACTCCTCATAATCAAACTCACTAAGACAAGCCTCCATGATGTGTCTCAGCAGGCTAGGGACTGGATCCCAAGGATGAATGTCCTCAAGAATCTGGCCACCAAATCCTGCTCTTTCCTCTTGAATCTGTGAGATCTATTTTATGTAGTTTCAGTCTGTTATTAATTGGTACAGTATTCCTAGGGCCAGAAAGAGATGAGAAGTTCAACAATTGTTTAATGGGCTTAGTGGCCACATACTGTGTGTTACTTTTTAAGTATTTCCATGACAACTTCTAAAATTTATCTTAACTATGCACATCAGGCATAATAGTTTTGATTAGTAAAAAAGAATATTGAGAACAAAAGATAGTGATTCATCCAAAAGTACAGACCAGAGTCTTCAAACCCTACATTATATGGCATTCCTATAGAGAGTTAGCTGTCCTACAGTGAACGGATAGCAAGCTCAAAATCTTGACTGGAGTAAGTGAAAGTAAAAGCTCCTTTTGTAAAGTTCTCTACCTCTCTTATTTTTAGTTCCACAAAACCTCTCCTGGATGTCCTTAGCATATGTACTTTTATCTCTGCATTTGCTATAGCATCAGCTAAACTGGTATGGAAATTCTGAAGGGCAAGCATTGACTTTCATCAAATATTGTGACTACTAGAAATTGCCACACTAATTGGCCTAATATAGGAATGTAATTAATGTTGGCTCCATGCATATTACAGCTATGAAAGAAATAAAGTTCAGCCTCTTAAATTATTTTATTTAAAGTATTTTTTTTCATTAAAATATATCTTGAATGTGGATCCATATTATGTACATATCACTTTCATTCATATATACATACCTATTTTGAGATGATCCTCAAAATATTAGGTGATTCTTGAATGGAATGTGCTTTATTTTACCAATTTGTTACCATATAATGTTCCAACAGAATTTGGAAACCTCTAGTCCTAAAATCTTATTGATTTTAATATAGGGCTTCTTTGAATGCAATGTGCATGATCACTATATGCAGCAAATATTTTATTTCTCTCAGGTCCATAAGTCTATTAAAGATAAAAGAAAATTATTTGCAATATGTATAACATATTTATATCACTTTTTCTTTTGATAGAAGGTATGAAAGATGAACAACCCCTGCCCTGTGCTTTTGAAAGAGTATCTGCTGCTCTTAGGCATCTTTATGAGCAATTCAAGTACAGCTGCATTGCAAAACTAATGAGCCAGGGTGCTGAGCCTCGGTTAGATTTCCACTCTTTGACTTCTAATTTTACACTTGTTCCTATAGCTAACGTTAAAAACACTACATTAAATTCATATGAAATGTAGATTTGTTGTCTGATCTATTGGAAGCTTACTAAAGTCTTCTAATGATAACATTAGCAAAAATCCCAGAGATTAAAGAAAAATAAATAAATGTGGAAAATTCAAGCCTCAGGAATGGCTTTGGAAATGAGTGAGAATATAATCTAGATTTACAATCTAGAGTATATAGAGTATAATCTAGAGAGTATAATGGAAAACATGGACTCTCTGATTTGACTCTAGCTATTTTGGGAACTAAACATGTGATACAGCATTCCTAACACCAGTAGAAGTACAGAGTATAAAGTTGGAACTATGGCCACATTATGAGAATATTTATCTTGGAATTGACACTTAGATGCTCTGACCGGTTGAACTGAAAACCATACCACAGAGGATTGGGCTACACAGTTTTGTCATTGCAGCTTGTAATGCTGCTGGCGCACAGGTGAAATCAGGAGCAGCGGAAACCACTGATGGAGAAAGCACAAAGGAAGCAGTGTTGAGGAAAACCACCTCTTACCAGAAAAGAGGAGCATGAAGAAGACATTAGTTCTGAATACAGACTTCAATTTCTATGTCCCCAAAGTGTGAATAAGATATGTTTTCATTAAAAGAAATAATATATATGCTTACATATAAATATATATAGAGAGACATATATATATATCATAATGTGTGTGTGTGTGTGTAACATATAGAAACAGCACAGAAACTATAAATACTCTTAGTCAAATATTGATAAAATAAGAAGAAACCATTTTAGCTCACTCATATCTGAATCATGTACTACTTTAGGACAGCATATGCACCGGAAAAACTAGGGCAATCGATCTAAAAAAAGAGGACACTTATCCTGTCTAGCACCTTCCTTTTTATCAGCAGAAAACGTATGACTCATTACTACATTGCGTTTACTCAGGATTCTCCTAGGCTAAAAAAACAAACAAACAAACAAAAAAAACAAAATTACTCAAATAAGTTAATTTGAGAAAAGTTTTAATGGTTAAAATGATTGTAATGTATCATATTCCCCAGAGAATATCTTAAGAACCAGAATTACCACTGCCTCATGTCAATAAATTAAAATGGAGGAGTTTTTTTTTTTAGCATAGTTGGCTGCAGAGGGAGATTGACTTCAAGTTAAGGGAGAAAGTGTGTCCCTCTCTCAACCTCCATACATACCGCAGCTTTGTATTCAGGCACTCAGACAACCATCTTACCATTGAATATCCCAAAGCACTCTCTAATTATCCAGCCTTGATTTTCCTTAATGAGTGAGGCTTCCCCTGATCATTTTACTAATTAATATTTAATAGCTATTAGCTGCAGATAAGACCCTGTAAAACATGCTTGAGCAGATTCTTTTTAAGTGCATTCTTTACATTTGGTAAGTTTTTATTCACAAACAAATTTATAAATGATGTAGAATAGTAGTTAAAACATGAAGTGGCATTTCACACAGACCTGGGTTAGAGTAAAGCTTTTGTAGCACGTGAAACGGGTAACCTCAGACCTCATCGAACCTCAGTTTTTTTTCTTGTAAAACAAGGGCAGTATTAGCTATGTTCAGATATGCAAAGGGCACAGCATAGTTACTGGTATGCAATAAGGTATCAATATATATTAGATTCTGTAAGTGGAAAAAAGTATAGCACAGTGATGGTAGGATTATATACTGTGTTAGAGTTAAGTAACCGAGGCATCACTTACTGTGTATAAATGAGTAACAACTTTTCTGAAACTCAGTTTTCTCATATAATGATGCATTCCTACCTCAAATGTTTTCTCAGGTATAAATAAGGTAATTTGTATAAATTGTAGCTTTTAAATTTGTTTAAGGCTTCAACAAGTATTTTTGCTATTATAAACATTATAAATAATGAAATTAGAAAGTTTTATTTACTGAGTATGGCATAGACATGTTTATTTTTTATTTTTACTCATAAAGATCATCTGTTATTTGGAAATATAAAGTGATGAGTTTTAAATTTGGAATTTAATATTTATTATTATTTTTCTTTCTCTCTTAGAAAACAGCCTAGGTTCTATTTAAACTCTTATCAGAAAACCATCAGCATAATTAAATAACATAGGACTAAACACACAGGATTAAATATTATAGGATATGAATGTGATGACATGGTCTTTCTGCACACTGTTCCAGTCTTAGTTCAAATAACTCAAACGTTGTTTGGCTCGGGCATATACCCAGACTGCTTTGCTATATATCCTAGCTTTATTTATCCTCCTCATGAAAAGGATAAAAATTGAGTGCTTGTTTGCTAAAAGCTAATCCAACATGTTCACCCTAGCCTTCTTCAATTTCTACGTGGTTAACAATAACTAGGCAGTGTCTTTACTGTGCATATTTAGACTTACCTCAGAACATTTCCTTATGCATTTGTTGAGACAAGAAAAAACAATGTCAATCAAATGAGAAAAGTATTCCACTTACATTCACAGCCTGAGTGAGTATCAACAGTTTTTGATCAACTTCTTCATGTCACTGAGAACCAAAGCTCTGTCCATATGATTGCTTCGTTACCATCAACTTGTGACTTAGATCTGATTTTCAAAATGACCCTTCCTCTTTTAAGTCCACATTCTACTCAGCAGTACCTGGAAAGTGCATCTATCACTTCTCATATTCCAATTTCAAGGCCATGCCCATCTGTGTGGGAGACTAGGAAATTTTGTTGTGTCTGGAAGGTTACTTACCCAAACTAAAGGGTCTATTATTACAGAAGAGGTGACCATTGCTACAGAGACAGCTAGCTGACTCTGCCTCAGTAGTTTTCTTTTCTGATTTTCCAGGTAAAGGGGCAACTAGTTTTGTCTTCAGTTGTGTGATAGTGAAGACCCCCTAACAATTGCTAGTTCCTGTATTTCCAGCATTCTAGTCACATGATTCAACCAACACCATTCTAACAACACAGGTGACTGATTCTACCACATACCCCCATACCAACCATCTGGAATTTCTATGAACCTTGTGTAACCTTGAAAATTCTTCCCATGCTTGGAATTTATGGCTATTCAAGGACGGGATGGATGTCATAATATTTTATTTTCTGACAATGCCTTAATTTCAATATAACTTAAAGGACTTGCTACATAAATCATCTCATCCCATAAGGGCATCAGCTTCCTTTACTCCTACATTTGTGATTTTTCACAGTAGCTACCCAGTTACTCAAGTCCCAAACTGAAGAGTATGCATGGATTTCTCTACTCTTCTGTCACATTGAATGAATCACAGAAGAAAACCACTTTTCACTGTAGGCATTTCTGCCTGAGTCCCCCTCGTCACCGTGTTTCTCAGTAGGTCTTTCCCTCTGCGCACCTCTTTTATTTCAGCAGCACTGCTGTCAGAAGAACCCCTCTGAGACTGCCTTGAAATTACACTTAAATATTAAAATGGCTTCCCATCAGCAATAAAGTGTAAAAATACTTCTAACTTCTTAGCATGTTACAGAGAGGATTTATGTTTTGAATTCACCTGTCATTTCTATCATCTCCATTTTTAGGCCATCCATATTTCACTACCTGGAGTTTCCTCATTATGGGGTGTTTGCTCACGCCTACGTTCCTTTGCATACGTCCTCTAGCAAAATCCAGGCAAAATATCTAGTAGGGCAAAAGAGTTTTCTCTACAGAAGTCTTCGAGATAGATATCTCATATCTAAATCCTCCTTAGTTTCATTATCTTTTGGCACTGCATTTATTCCCGCAGCAATGCTGTACTTTTGTACATTTAAGAACTTAACACATTTCATTGTAATATTCCCTTCCCAAACTCTCTTCCCCAGGGAAAAAGTGTTTTTTATATCTTGCTATTTGCAGTAGCCGTGTCTGGTGTATGATGTGTAGTCTGTACACAATATATATTTGTTAAATAGTGTCATTCTGGCTGAGAGCTTTTCAGTTTGATTTTGATAAAATATAATTTTCATTGTCTTCCTACATCTATAAAACATTTTTACCTATATTTTAGGTACTATATTCTAAATATTATCTTCACTAGTGGGTATAATTTTAGTGCAAGTACTCTTAAATAGTTTATGATATAATTTTAGTTGTTTGGTTTCATGAACCATAGAAAAATCAGAATGAAAATGTAATGATGATTTTTGTTCGTTTAAAAAATAGAAAAGCATTTTAAAAATATTGAGTTTTGATAATTTGAAATTCCAGATAATTCTAAAAATTATCCATTAAATCTTAGTGAGCTTTTGTGCTTTTAGTATGACCCAGGAGGATTTACTTATAATATTAATAAGTACTTTGTCTTCAGTCAAGGAAATCTGAACAATCTCATGGGGTAGCAGGGACATATTATGTTTTCCTAAACCGGGAATATGAACAAATCAATTTGCATTTTGAAATCCACAGAGAATGAAAACTGCTAGTTAGATTGTTATGAATTCCTCTAGAAACACTAGGTTGAAGTATTCCTTGCAATATCACATGGTGACATTTTTATTATCAGGAACTATTTTTGCCTGTACAAATAAAAATATGTTCTAAGCTATTGCTTTCTCACTATGAGCAGTATACTAAGAAAACTGACTCGTGTTGTTATCCTCGAATCTTTATTGCTCACTATAGGCTGCTTTTCATGGGTGGGACCTAAAGACTATTGAAACTTTTATTGCTACTTACATACTGTACAGATTATACAAATGTATAAGGCCGATTAAGAGTCTTTTATTTCATAACTTTGTGTACATTATTGGAAAATTTGTTTAGAGATGGCAAGACTGCATCTATAGGTATAATTTAAATTAAATATCTCAACTGAGAATTATTTTAATGGGATATTATGTAGCATGCTAACTATCAGTAAGTTGTACAAGTAACAATGAAAAAGCCATGTGTTCTATGCAAATTTAACCTAATAACCAACCCAGGCACATTAAATCATTATGTATTAGAAATCATGGGACATTTTTGCTTTTCTTACTTTCTATTTACAGTCTTGCTTCACAGAAATAACAACATGAACCATCTCCATAACATTTTTCAACTGATGAAGCACATTTACTCTCCCTTATATTTTTACACAGTGCTGTGTAGATGTGTCATGTATGTTTATTACCCACATTTTAGATGTGAGAAAGTGGATCCCAAGATATTAAATTATTTGCCGAAGGTTACAAAGCTAATACAATTTGTAATAAAGTACAACTCTAGAAATATTGTTGCTGATCCAGTTAATTTGTGTTCTGCTCTTCTTCCTAATACCAAGGTACTATACATATTTAGTAATTACCACTTTACCTTTTGGTCATATATTTTCCTGGCTGTCCCTTTTTGCTTCATCTTCATTTTTTTTTTTAATTTTTTTTTTTTTTATTTTCAACTTGCTTATTTCCCTTGGATGTAATCATGTTTGGTCATTCATTTGGTGAAACTCTTTTCTCCACCTTGATTTTTAAAGTCAAATTACAGCCTCAACCTTTCTACCAAGCTTACACACACAGACACACACACAAACACACACAGACACACACACACACACACACACACACACACCCCTCCAAAACCTCTGCTTCTTCGCTACCCATTTTATTTCATAATCTACTACTCTTTTTCTTGCTTGTCGTCAAACCCAACATCCTCTGTGCCTTTTACATCTAATTTAAATTTGGTAAATTTTGCTCCCTGATTAATCTTAAAATTTCCTCTATCTTGGTTTCTGTGATACTGTAAAGTACGACAGATACTTTGATTTTTACTGCTATGATTTTGATGGGTTTTCTATGTGGATTTTATTTGCAATTTTTGTCACATTCCTAGATTCTCAAGATTCTTCCAATTTATCTTCAATTTTCTTGCTTAGCCTATGTGCTCTGGAAACTTTTGCCATTATGCTAATAATGATAAAATCCAGGATTGATATTATTTCTGAACAGACACAAATTTATAATTGCCTAATAGCATTGCAGAAGGATGGTCACTGTCATTTCCACACATTTAAGTTATTTAAATAAAATAAGGTCTAAAACTAACTCATTCACATTTCCACATGTTTTATTCTCTGTGTTCTTTCTTGCCTCTCTGTCTTTCTTCATCAGTAGCATAGAAAACCACCCAGTCACTGACATAATAGTCCAAATAATTCTTAAGACTGTCTACTCTCTATCCAATATTCAACTGCTAATAAATAGCCATTTTACCTTCTACATCTGCCCTCTCCTTACTATTGACTTCCACACTAACTTGTTCGCCATCACCTAAATGTGTCTTATGACTTTGACTTCTGTTACGTAGATGACGCTTGACAGGCCTTATTTGTACCTAAACTTAATCTTTCTGTGTATAACTGTTTATGCTACACATTTAAATATATATGCATTTTATATTTCAGTGTATTTTTAGTTTACTGCAGTTTGATGTCATGTATGTTGATTTTATTGTTATTGATAAAAGTTTAAGTAATGCAATAGTAGCTTCTTTTCATAATTATCAGACATAAAGTATGTTCTGCCACAGAAAAATTCCATAGTTGTCACTCAGTAATTGATTTGGTGGCACTTTTTTCTGGAAACTTGTTTTTCTCCAGAGAAATGTTGGCATTTAGGTCATAGTAGACTCCTTTTATAAGCCCATGTTGCTTAGTTTACTTACATAAGTTTGGCTACTAAATCATTTGACTTGTGATATAATCTGATATAAATCTTCTAGTGTTTCATCCACTTCACCATTTTGACACTGGAGAGACCTGCTTACTCCTTATTTAGAGAAGAGCTATTCATGTTTCCTGTGTAAAATAAACAAGCATCCAGAATCCACTCACTGCCGAGAAATATAATCATTACTAACTGTACAAAACCAAAAAATAAATCATCTCCTTTTCAATGAATTCTCAGAAGGTGGGGGAGAAAATTTTATTATTTTAGAGGGGATATGCGGTATAATAATTATATGCTGAATTTGTTCCTTATGTAATTTACATATGTGATCAGTTTTTCCTTTTGAAGATTGCATTAGGTAGACATGCTTATTTTCTTCATTATTCAGATAAGAAAAGAGGGTTAAAATATGTTAGTAAGTTATTAAATATAAATGTATTAGTAAATGAATGAACCAGGACTAGAAGTCATATTTCTAGACTCTGAATCCAGAGCTCTTAGAGTGGAAGCAAGAGTAGAAAAAAAATTTCCCTGTCTCCCACGAACACGTGTTTCCCTTTTCCCACTTCTTAACAGTAGGGTCTCTCCTTATACACCATTGAAGCATACCTGTTTATCTGTTGTCATTGTGGCACCTTTTTAATTATTAGATTTTTTTTTTCTTTTTTGTGTGTATATGGTACTTTGAGAGAAGACAATCTGGCTGTTGAAGTTCTAAATCTGTCCTCATAAGAAAATGAAGCCAGGGGCACTCAGACGGAAGTAAACATCAATTAGCAATCTAGTAAAGCTGTAGCATGTGTTTTGAAGAACAGTAACTAGAATTATTTTATTTAGAGAAATCAAAAACTAAATATGATAAACCAAATGAAAAATGGTGTGATGTCTTACTAATCCTCTTCCCATATATCTCTCTCTAGCTCCTAGTGGTACCATAAGGAAGCCAGCTTACGCTTTCTTTATGTTCATCAAATAACAGCTGTAGTAACTTATAAATACACTCTTTTATTTCTACGAGGAATAATGAAATGTTTTCAGTAAGCTTTTTGAGTTAAAAAATACAGACATTTCAAAGAGCAACAGATATTTTTCTAGGTACTCAAGTGTCACTAAGGTCAAAAGAGAGTAAAGGTCATTTACATTTAAAGGATATTCTTGGCAGTCACTAACAATCAAGGCAGCATTTTTCTGCCAACTTAAAAAAAAAAAACACAGACATTAAGTAAAATTGTTTTTCCAAAGGCTGCCATAATTTCTTAAATTTGAAAAGCATTTAACAAAAACACCTCATTTGCAAAAAAGAAAAAAAAAGGTTTTTTTTTAAAGAAAGCAAATAGTTAATGTAAACATTTATTGTAAAGAAATGAAAGAAATACCCTCATATCTTGAGTAAAGAGAAAGGCTGAGGATTTTGCAGCACAAGAAAAATGTGAAGTTGGGATATTTTAAAAGATCACGTAAAGAAAAGTCACGTACATAAAGCTTTGAACAAAGCATGGTTTTGCAAATTCAAATTAAGGGCTAATTTTTCTTCTCCATCAATAACAACAGTAGGCTGTTTATGCATACTGAACACACTAGTTAGTTATTACTGGATCTCTGTAGGGATAAAGACAGAAAGAGAAAATATAGATGTATAAAAGTATATGAAGAAATTAGCTCATAGCATTGAAAAAAAATCTTCAGAAAAATGTCTGTTAGGTCCTTTGCTTATCTTTCGATTGGATTATTTGGGTTTTTTTGGATACTGAGATGTATGAGTTCCTTATATATTTTGGATATTAACCCTTTATCGTGTATATGGCTTGCAAATATTTTCTCTCATTCTGTAGATTATTTGATTTTGTTGATTGTTTTTGTTGCTATGCAGAAGATTTAATGTTTGGTGTAGTCTCACTAGTTCATTTCTGCCTTTATTTCCTGTGTTGTTGTCACTATATCTAAAAAAAATCATTGCTAAAACCAGTGCAAAGGAGCTTTTTTCCTATGTTTTATCCTAGGAGTTTTACAGTTTCAGGTTTTACATTTAAGCCTTCATGTATTTTGAAGATATATTTCAAAAAGCTTGTGGGAAAGTAGAATTTAAAGATAATACTATCTTTCCATAGCAATTTTGAAGACCCCTGGAGTGGAATGGAATGGAATATTATTCAGCCATAAAACAGAAAGAAATCTGCCATTTGTGAGAACATGAATGAACCTGTAGAAAATTATGCTAAGTGAAATAAACCAGACATCAAAAGATAGGTACTGCATGATCTTACACATGTAAAATCAGAAAGTTGAACTAATAGAAGCATAGAGTAGAAGGATAGTTGCCAGGGGTTGGGACTAGGAGTAATGGAGAGATGTTGGTCAAAAAGTGCAAACTTTCAATAATAAGTTGAATAAATTCTGGGGATATAATGTACAGCATGGTGACTATAGTTCATAATAGTGTAATGTATTCTTAAAATTTGCTTAGAGAATACACAGTAGGTGTTTTTACAATACACACACACAGAGGTAACTGTGAGGTGATGGACATGTTAATTACCTTGATTGTGCTAATTAGTTTACAATATATATGTATATCTAATCATTAGATTGTGTTCCTTTAATATGCATAATTTTCATTTGTCAATTATACCTCAATAAAACTGGAAAAAAAATTACAACAAATAGCAGGTTCCTAAAATTAGACTTCTGCACTGATTTTTAAGTGTCAATTGAATATATATGTGATATAAATATAAATAAAACAGATTATCACATTTAATGTGAAGCAATAGTTTTGGAATCCATTTGCCATATATTTATTCTTCAAAATTTAGTTTCTTGCCAGCAAAGTAATACCCATTGGTCATAAATTACATTTAAAAAAATCTAAAAATATAAAGAGAAACATAAATCAGCTATTGTTATAGCTTGAATATGTTCCCTTAAGTTCATGTGTTGGAAATTATTATAAATGTCTGTATATATGTTTATACATGCTTACTTATGCAGATATTTATCATAATTCCTAGTAAGAGTCTGCAGTTTAGGAACAAAACAATGTCCTGTCTGCCTCAATATTGCATAAAATTTTTACATTTTTTAAAAATATTGACATTAGTATTATGACTTGAGGATTGCTGGCATGTGGGCAATTAACAGCAATCTCAGATTTTATATCTTGTGGGACCTGGCTACTTTGCAAATATTTTTAAAAGCTTTAGTGCTAAATTACTTCTTATAGTGTCATACAAAATTCACACAGATTTTATTCACTGAAAAAGACTGAAAAATATTCTACGTCTAATAAAATGTGGCTTAAAAGTTATATTTTATATACGCATGAGTGGCACATTTATTGAATGTCCTTTTTAAAATTTGAATTAATATTTTATTTTAAGCCACTACTCAGAAATAAACCATAAATGTTGAAGGTTCTTAGAGAAACTAAAAATACAGTTTACCATTTCCCATTAAGCCAATTCTTGTAACCACAGAAGAATATTTCCAGATATCAGGCTAAAACGTAAAGTAAATATAATGTACATTTTAAAATAAAAGATGAATGCATTAACCTAAATATAAATATGCATACAAATAAATTTCAGAAGGATACTAGTAAATTATAGGTATTTTCTTTAAGTGGTGACTTTATGATTGTCTTCGTTTGTTTTGTGTTGCTATAACAGAATACCCGAGGCTGGGTCATTTATAATAAACATAAATTCATTTGGCTCATGTTTCTGGAGGCTGGAAAGTACAAGACTGAGGGGCCTTGTCTAGTGAGGCCCTTCTTACTGTATCATCCCATGAAAGAAGGCAGAAAGGTAAGAGAGCACTCATGAGAGAGAGAGAGAGAGAGAGAGAGAGAGAGAGAGAGAAAGGGGGCTGAACTCATCATTTTATCAGGAACCCACTCCTGGGGTAATGGCAATGATCCATTCATGAGGACAGAGCCTTCACAACCTAATCCCTTCTTAAAAGTCTCACCTCTATATGGCTGTATTGGGTTTCCAACACATGAACTTTGGCAAACATATTCAAACTATAGCAATAGTTGATTTATGTTTCTCTTTATATTTTTATATTTTGTATTTTTGTAATTTTATGTTTTTCTTAAATAGAAAAATAAGCATTATAAGTATAATATAAATTTTTTTGCAGCAGCAGAGAAATTAACTCAGTAATATTATTTATAAACTAATTATAACATTTTTTATTTTAAAAAGTGGACATTTCCATTATATCAGCCAGTTGTGGAGGAAAACCATGAACAATCTTTAAATTAATTGTAGAAAAATTAAAAACAAAACAACTGTTACTCACTCTGAAACACAATACCAAGAGGTGACAATACAAGAAGTAGCTCAATTACAAGTCAACAAATGGATTCAGTTCAGCTGCCTTTATAGTATTTAAATTGCAGCCCAATGTAAAACTTGGTTTGGTGTTTCGTTTTTAGAATTTCTGGAATGTCATTTCCAGTTGTCATGCTTTATTGTTGTATCTCAGTCTCTTTGGCTAAAATATCAAAAGTCTCTGGGCTGCAATATCCTATGTCTTTGCAATATTCTTCAGGGCCCTGAAAAATCCATTTTGCTTATGCCATGAATAATACTCTGGGTTAAATTGTCCCAACCTTCCTCTCCATTTCAGCAAAAGTTTATTCAATCATGTTATGTGATACAGAAATATTATATGTACAATAATTTGAATTTTTTTGCATTAATAATATAACCATTTTAAAATTACTAAGATCACTTTTGGTGCACTGATGCAAATTTTCCACTGTCTCAAAATGAAGCTCCCTAGAGTATTCTCCCCCTTTTGCCTACCTCAGTCCCCTAGAATGGGGTAAGAATCTGTTATATTGGTGGTTTGGCTGACATACTCTCAGCATATGGGTCTCTCGCACTCCAGCAATATAGCTTTAGACAGAATACTTAACTTCTTTAAGCTGTTTCATCTATAAATGAGGATAATTAGGACGATTACTGCATAAGAGTGTGGTGAGAACAAAATGAGCTGAGACTTTAGAGAGCACTTCACTTAGAACTTGGCATATTGCAGGCACTAAATATTACTTAGCTATTTGTAGTAGTTTTTTTAAAAGTTCATATTATTGGCTTCTGTTCTCATGTTTCTGGGCACTTAAAATTTTAACTTTTTTTGCATGTACTTAAAGTCACATAGGATCATCAGAAGCATATTATGGAATGGATATTAAACATCAATAAATATATCATTTATAGAGCCTACTGAAGGAAATGTGAGAGAGTCACATGTTTCTTCCTGAGAACATGAAATTGTTTCTAATATCAAAGATGAATAGCTTGTTTTATATAATAGTTTATCATTGTTACACTATTACCTTTAAGGGTATTCTGGGAAACATACTGTGAAATTGTAAACAGAAGTCAAGTGATGTTACCTTGACTTTTGAAACTCTAATAAATTCAGTGCAATCATTCAGTGTTGAAAGAATTTCTTGAATTCATCAACCTCTGGGTATTTGCTAATTTCTCTATGTTTGTGTTTTCGCTGAACCCTTGATCTCTCTCACATATCATTTACTGTAGCTGCTCTCTGCTCCATTTTCTTCTATAAGTTCTAACAAACAGTGTGTGTCTCTTTTTGGTCTTGTGTTCAGTGTTAGCCTTGAGTCACGTGGGCAATCATTGGGAATTACAAGTGGCTTATGAACAGAGTGTGTTATGTTCCCTGATTTATCCCCAGGATCTGGAGCAATATACAATATACTGTAGGCATTCAAACAATATTTGTTGAATGAGTGGTGAATAGGTTAAGACTTTACTGTCTTCAGTCATTTTACTGCATACCTGTGTTTTTTCTTCTGACAATACTCTTCACAACCTGCACTCTAGCTAAAAAAAAAAAAAAAAAAAAAAAAAAAAAAAAAGTGATATCTACTAGCCAAACTTAACTGTTCATCACCGTAAAAACTGAATGGACTTAGCAAGAGTCACTGAAATATAGGAGCAAAAATTAATTTTAAAGTTTAATGGATTAATATTGGTGCATTACATTATATATGTACATGTTTATATAATGAATGCAAATATACCTGTTCATTATTTTCTTGGCTGTCTGAACTGATTATACCTGTTTTATAATGAAAAATGGGACAGTGGCACTAAATTTGAATTGCTTTTTCTCTCTAATAATAGCAACAGATACATTAGAGTATTGTGCATTTTGTGTCTACAGGAAGTCATACATTTAATAATCAAAAAGTAAGTTTTGTCATGCAAATACTAATTGGGAAGAAAAAGTTTTCTGCTTTTTGTGTATATTTATTTTTAGTGTTCTCATTTCTATTCAAGTAATGTATCTTTTTCCAGCTGGTATACAATACTGTGCTGTCATTCACACTATCATCTGGATTGTTTATGTGAAGACACAGTAGGAGAGTACCCTTGTTTGATCATGGAGAGTTTTCTTAAAATAAAACAAATAAGTGTTCCCAGGTAACTCATCAAGGTGAAAATTAAGCTTTCTTTCTAGACTAGAAGTTGAAAATAACGAAACAACATGCAAATAAGGAAATAATGGCATCTCTGTATAAAGAGAAAATCAGTAAATCAGGAGTGCACTAAGCCATGGAATATAAATGTAATGAATGGATATATGAAACGTTAAGGAGCACACTTGTCTGTTTTCGTTATTATAACTTCTCCATCTTTGTCAAAAAGTACTACAATAAGATTTACCAAATATTTAGAACACAAATATAAAGACCATACTCTGAGACACATCAAATAGTAAATAATCATTTTTTCTAACCTTCTTCTAAAGAGATGAGAAGTTATACCACATTTGATGAGCTAAAATAAGCATAAAATAAAATGAAATTTTTAAATATAAAAATATTCTTAATCTCCCCCAAATGATCATTTCATCAACTCTCCAGAGCAGAAAGTTTTCCTTATAATACATATGGACCACCTAGCCATTTATATGATTTTAAAAATTCCTACATCAATTAAGATCAATAGGATGAAACTTTCATTCTCACATAAAAGAATTTCCAAGTTAGGCAGTTCAAGGGTGGTAGGATTTTCTCTTCAAAGTCATCAAGAATATTGGTTCCATCTATGCTTCTACCATGCCTACTTTTAGTTTCAAAGTTGTTGGAAGGCCCTAGATAACTGCTGTAACTTACGTCATTTCCTCTGCATTTAAGAAGCAAGAAGGCTGAAAGGTGGAAAGGGGGTATGGAGCTTGTTTGCTTAGAGTTTATTTCTATAAGACCCACTGAACAATTTTTGTTTAAGTATCAGTAGTCAGAATCAGCCACAATATCACATGTAGTGACAAGAGAGACTGAAAGTTTAGTCTATTAACTTGGAACATTCCCACATTTCCCAGTACAGGGTTAATGTTACTAAAGTGGAAAGTGTGTAAGTAAGTAAAGTCCTCTGCCAATGTCACTAGTGTAGATACATTACACTTATGTTTTCTAAGTATCTTTTCAAATTACCATTGTTTGTTTTTCTTAGTCAACATGTCACCACAGGATTATTTCTTAAAGCCAGTAGGTTTTACCTTTTAATAAATCATTCAATTTAGTAATAAATCATTTTGGTGCCAGTTCTTAGTCATCATTTTGTTATATGATCTTGGAAGGTTATTTTATGGCTCTGGACTATGGTTTCTAAATTTAATAAATCATAATATAATTTTTACAACCTTTTATATACTTATCTACTTATGACACATGTAAAATAATTATATCAGTAAACATGTTTCCAAAACATACCACAGACCTAATTTTAGACATTATTCTATAATACAAAATTAAACAACACAATATTAAACTCTATATTTAATTTATCCTAAACAGTTAATGATTTCCTAAATTTTTATATTCCTTGTCATGTTTTTATTCTGAAATCCAAAGTATATGTTATAATTTTCCTTAATAAGTGGTTAGTAAATTTATTCACTAATTTATTTCACAAATAATTATTTTGCACCTACAATGTGACTGCTATTGTTCTAACTGCTTATAATATTTAGTAAGAAATTAGCAGATAGATCTATATTCTTTCAGTAGATTACAAACTAATAGGTAAGGATGGAAAAAAAAATATATATATATGACAAAAAATGAGTTCAAACCAGTACAACATTAACTATGCCAAAATGAGAATCTAGCCAAGGGCACTGAAACAAAGTGCCCAAAGAGATAGGAGGAAAACAAAGCAAGCAGCTGTCCTGGAAAATGCATGAGGAGAATGGTTCCAGCAGAAGCATGTGTGGTCATCTCTTTCAAATGCTGCTAATGGTGCATAATACGAAGCCTGGGAAATGGCCACTAGATTTAGCAATATGGAAGGCCACAGGAATGCAGAGATGCTGATGGAACAGTTGCAGGGAAATGGAGGGGCAAAATCTGATTGAAATGGTTCAAGGGAGAATGGGAGAAAAGAAATTGAGCACTTCCCAGGACAACTCTTTCACGAAATTATACTGTGAGAGGATTTATGTAATGAGCAGTTCCTAGAAATGATATTAAGTTTTGATTGTTTAAAAATAGAAAAATAAGACTATCTGCCATGCTGATGATCATGATTGTGAAAAGAGAAAAAAAAACTGATACAAGCAATAAAGTGGGCAAGTACTGTGTCGATTGCCGTATGCAGGCTAGAGAGAATGAGGCTTATTGTGCAAATGGAAGGAATGGCTTTTATCTGAATAGGGAAGATTGACGGCTGATGTGTTATGATATTCATACTGGGATTAGAGAGAGAGAGTTGTCAAGAATGACACATTACTGACTTATGCAACAGGATAAAGCTGTATCCTTTACTGAGGCATGTAACACTAGAAGTGGTCCAGTTTACTATGAATGGATTTTGACCTACCTTTGAGATATTGAAGTGGTGATCTTTAGATCTGAAAAGATCTATTTTTATATATCCAAGTAACTGAGAAGTAAATATGACTTAGAAGTATACATGTGTTTTTCATGGGAAACAGTATGAAGTAAGTGATAAAAGGCATAAGCCTTGCTGTATCAGGCCCTACACATATCCATTTTTGGAAGTTTCTAACAATGTCAAAAATGCATTATCTCATTTTAATCAGACAACTTAATTTGCTATTATCATATTAACCTCTTTAACTTCAGTAAAAATCTTCCTAGATTGACTTTGTACATTATTCTAAAAAAAGTATTTTCTCAAAGTCCTACGTTAGTAATATCTCTGTATTTCTGTTATCTCTACTGAGTCTTAAGAGGATTATTGTAACTAAGCTATCACACACACACACACACGAAAATATCGTTGATATATGACCAATCGTTACTCACTCTACATAATTTTTTCAGCTATTTTTCTTTAACATAGAGTCTCCTTATATTTTTGGTGAGATTTCTTTTTGTTTGTTTGTTTGTTCGTTTGTTTTTAAATAAAACACGTTCTTCAGTTGCCACCACCGAATGTAATATTTTAGTTTTTATCTCTTTTCTTCCCCTTTAATTGTCATCTTACAGCTGTGCTACATTATTCCAGTTGTTGTTGAAAAAGTTTAACCTTTTTATGTTAGCTTTAGAAGATGGAATTTTCCAATACAAATGTGAATGCTGCCTTAATTCAGAGAAGCCAAATATTATCTGAAATAGAGACAAAGAAGTTTTTTTTCTTTTTTGTAATAACATACCCTTTAATATTCTCCCATGTGGAATTTCCCCCAAATTTCACTGCCTTTGAAAACGTATAAAATAATTTTTACTGAATAAAAAAAGCATAGAAGAATTTCTATAAGACTTGTCCTTTGGCTGTAATATATAGTAATGCATTAGACCTTAGCTGTAAGTCTTTTAAGAACATATTAGTTTGAGATTTTATTCCCTCTTTGAGAAATACAAGATATTAAAAATGTATTCAGAAATTGTTCTTTGATAAAAGGCTTTCTATCCAGGGGAAACAATACTTGGGGGAAGTTTCTACCTCACGTTGCTATATACTGAATCAAAGCATTTTTGAAAAATGTTACAAGGTAAATGGGAAAACTCCGTATATACTGCTAACCAAGAATATGTTCTGATCAGTGATGCACACTGGCCCAAGTGGGCTGATGTATATATCTCACTTTGATCTCAACATAATATACATAGGTTAAAGCAAATTAAAAATTTTAGTAATCCTGAAAATATATTTTTAGGAATATATTTACATATATGTTTTGCATATATGTGGCAAATTAATTTTATTAGGAATTACTTTTAACAAATTTGTAATATTTCTTAATTCATAAATATGTATATTTGTGTGTATGTGTAGACAGAGAGAGAAAGGGAGAGAGAGTGAGAAAGAATATGTGAGCAAACGTGCTGGCACTGAAATATCTCAAGATAATGTTCATAACTATCTTTAAGAGACAGGCTGATTGTGAAAGATTCAGAGACTAAAATAACCACCAGCCAAGATTCAATATTTTAGAAGCCCTTTTCCTAAGAGTTGTAGTATAATATGCCAAAATCTTGGTTCAGTTTGGATAAATTCTTATGGAGAAATATTAACCTCAAAGCTAATTTTTTTTTTTAAGGGAGAAAAAATTGGCTATGTGAAGTTTGTCATTTAAATAACTGTGTTATTGCTTCTATAAGATTCAAACATTTTGTACTATATCCCTGTGAGGAGGAAAATGCTATAATATTCAAAGTTCACGTGCAAAGCCAAAAGATTGCAGCAAGGCTGGAATAATCAATCGTAGACATAGTCAAGGTCTGTAACAACATTCTAATAAGCTAGCTTGTCTTTCCCTTAGAAAAGTAGCAATAGTAAATGAATTATTGTCACTAACTTTTTATCTCCTCCCTATAATATAACTAGACATCCATACTTTTTTCCATGTGACTTTGCAGTACTTCCAGTTAAAGAGAATTTGGACTTGGCCATGTGACTTTTTTTGACTATTGGAATATGGTTGTACGGTTCTAGCTGAGGCTTTAAAATGTGTGGCAAATTTTTGCCAGATCTCTAGATCTTGCCATGATAATAGTATACCCCATAGTGCCATACTCCTGCCAGGGAACTGCAATGAAGACATGTGGAGTGGCCTGGACCCAACCAGCCTAGAATTCAAGCTATCCTAGGTGAACCTCACAACGATCTGCTGAACTAAAGCTACCTGGATTCATGAGTATAAATGAATATAATTTTAAAGAGCTGAGAGTGTTTATAAAGCAGCAGTATTCAGTAAACACACACACACACACACACACACACACACACACACACACACTCTCACACAGTATCTGTTCCACTCTGAGTCTTTTCTCCTAAGTTTCGATCATCGGCCCCTTAGGAATTTGGTGACTGAAAGGAGGAAATAAAAGCAACATCAGAAGCTGCAAAAAGCAACTGATTATAGACAGTTGGGAAATTATATATAAAACCATCAGAATAAGCTTTGCCTGAAAAGCACACTCTGAAGATTCATCAAAAGTAAGAGCTGTTTACCCTTACTGAAAAATAATAATTTCAATAAATGAAGTTTATTTTATAACCTCACTGCTCTGGAAGTGGGCAGGATTTGGTTTTGAGTATGGATCCTACAAATACCTACATTTTTTATTTTTACTGATTGAACCAATAAAGTGACAATTTCTACTATAGAAATGGAATAAGTAAATACTGTTTTGTAAAGTACCAATAAATGATATAAAAGCAAAGTCCATATTTACCAGAAGTAGCAGAAGTGCGTGCTGTCAGCAACATGCCATTCACCTACAATTTATTTATTTTTTGCTATAAAGTATGCCTTTTATTTATTTATTTATTTATTTAATTTTGTCACCTTTCCCGCTATTCTTTTTTTTTTTTGGCAGTTTTTTTTTAATTGAAAGATAATCGATTACACATACCTGTGGGAAATATCTTTTTGATATACGTAGTAATGTGAACCTTGGGATTACCCTGGAAATCACCACTGAGAGGAAACTCTTATTGAGACAGAAAATAATTTCCACTTTGTGGAACCAGAGTATGTTAGGTCTCTACAGTTTGAAAGATGTTTTAATAACTTGCTACCCCTCTAGGATGAATTAGATGCTTGTTTCCTTCAGTACTTGTTATATACCTAAATTCAGAAAGATAGCAGTTGTTTGTATTATAAAGACAGCATTTTCTTTGCATATATAAGGAGTGTACTCAGTGAACATAACATTTTTAAAGGCATAATGTAAATTAACTATTAAAAACATAGTTGCTTTGGGTAGATTCCCTTTAATATTTTGTTGTGATATAGAACAAAACATCATAGAGTCAATTAATTCAGGCATCAATGGTATATCCAGTTTATCTTGATGTGTTTACTGAAAACATAATCAATACTTTGGGTAACATTTTCTTTAACAAATGTAATCCTAGAAGCATTGCAACAATTCTCTATGACATAGACATTTGTAGCTTAGACATTAATATCTTGCAGAAGGTACAATTTTTTTTAAAGAAAAATCTTGCCTCTACTCTTGGGCAACTTCTTGTTCAATATTTCTCAACCTTCAAAATGGTATGATTGTATTTCTACAAGTAATTTCCTAGTTATTAATTTTCTAAAGTTTGATGGCTATTTTCCCCACATTATTTTATATCATGTATATATTCTTAATGAGAAGACTAGAATTCTGTTAAATATTTTTTTAACAATTATAACAATATTGATTTTATCTTAAGAGACAAACCATATAATGAATTCTATAATCAGTGGTTCTGTTTCATAGCATGATGGGCCCAAGAATAAATAAAAGAAAACAAAAGTGTTTTTAGTTTAGATTGATCATGTTTATCAATATAAAGAAAAGAACATTAAGTATTTTAATTCACATATAGAACTTAATTTTATTCTCTCAAATATTTCTGTATAATCCTATTCTCTTTTCCTAGAGGCAGATTCCTTCTATTCTAGTTAAATCCCCTAGACCATGTAATAATACTAACAGTCAAATTAGGAAATGTTTAAAAATGATCTGAAATACACAAAAATACGACATGCTTTTTTTATCTTCATAAAAGATAACTGTGATCTTCTTTATATTAATAAATGTGTCTGTGTTACATGGAAATTATAGAAATATATTACTTTTCCAATTTTAATCAAGGTAGGCAAGCATTTATACAACCGATTTTATACATTTTTATACATTTAAAATGTTATCTCTCTCAATAATGTACACTTATTTTAATTTCAAAGAAACACATTTTTTTTCAGTGGTTAGCTCACTTGGGAGAGTGTGGACCTAGTAACACCAAGGTCACGGGTTTGAATCCCCATACTAGCCAGCCATGAAAAAAAAAAAAAATAAGAAAGAAAAAGAAATAATTTTTTAAAAAGAAGGTAGATATAAAAAAGGAAGGTAGATTATATTGACATTCTAATACTTCCTCTATGTAACAACCTCAATGGTAGTAAAGTGAGACGTATTTTCACCGTTTTTGCTTTAAAAGACTTAAACACTAAGACCATTTATTACTTATATTACAAGCATTCTGGAGGTGGGGAAATTCAAATTGTCTTATTATCTGAAAATGACTCTAGAAGGGCGAAGCAGTCTTCCATTTAAGTCACACACATTAGACTATGATTTGGTTAGACTAATTCCTATATACCTAAGGAGCTGCATCAGAGACCCAGATTCCTTAAAAACATCACAAAAAAACTTTATTCCAGAAATTCAAGGTTTATTACTAAGGAAGAAAATAGAGCATGTCTATGTTTTTGACCAATGAGCAATGTCTGAAACATGAGATTATTTTGGAGGCCTACAAGATAACTTCTTTTAAACATGTAAACTAAATTAAAAGATTACTACTATTATTAGATTTATGCTCTTTCTGAATGAACATACTGCTAATGTTGATGTAACAATGTAAGTGAGGATTTTTCTCACTTATAGACTATATTACATTTCTATATGCTGCCTTTTATTAATCTCAAACTTTATTGTGTTTTTAAACTTTGCATCTTCAATATCAATGTAAACTTATACTCCTTTTTAAAATAATCATCCCCACTGTCTACTAAATTTCAGAGAATATAATGAAATTTGATATAAACATTTTGACTTTAATTGAATGGCTGGCCAAAACTATAAAGTTTTAAGACTATTATTAAAGTCATTATATGGAAAATAGTGATTTAGTTCAGAGAAAAAATATGAATTTGGTGTGATTTCCATCATGATATAATTATAGACATTGTTTTAAAATTGTTATTTTACCATCTACCTTATTTTCTGGAAACTAATAGAGAACAATTTCTACAGCTATAACTGAAGTATACAGACAATTAACAAACTAAAGTGAACTCCTGTGGGTAAATATCAACTTCTCTTCCAGGCATAAGTGATATGTGTTACGTAGAATAAACAAAACATAAAAACAAAAAATAGAACCTTGAAATTGCCTTCCTAAGATGATTAAATAGTACTCGTACTAAACTGTGTAGATGTTATTTTTCAAATCTGTTTTAGTGATTACTCTGATTTTTTTCCCCGTACTTTATGGTTATTGGCTGCTATGCAATATTTTCAGTGAATAAAATGAAGGTTATTTTTGACAGTTTGCAGAAAAATAAAAGACTTTCTTTTTCTTTATTGACTACTAGGCTGAAAACAATTTATCTTCAGACTACAACTAGATAGCTCATATATACACATATGATTATAGGTACATACATATGTGATATGTATTTATTTAGTATATATATTTAAATATATTTTTAGTGTATATTTATTTTAAGTAATATATTTTGACTACCTAAAGTGTATCGGGCTGCAGACTGGATACTGTATACATAAAGTCAAGTAAATATAGAGGACCATTTACTCCTGATAGGTTAAAGAAAAGGGAGAGGCATAAATAAGTAGCCAGATAATTACAGGATATTATATAGGATATTTTATGTGGCTAATACAGGGTTTCATGTTTCTGAACACACCAAGTTTAGAAGCCTTTCCAGATCAATCTGAGATTGGATCAAGAAGGCAGTGGCAGTTATTTGAGGCAGGGAATAGGGAATAAAGAGCATATTATGCCAATGAAATAATGTATGAAAAAAATAAAAAGCAATACAAAACTTGTTATATTTAAGGATCTGGAAGATGTTCTTTATAGCTTGCACATGGGGTTTGAGTGAAGGTGTAGCCAGACATAAGTCAACAGATGTAAAAGGAGCCATGATCTACTACTTTAACAGTTCTGTCATAGAGTTTATGCTAAAATTAAGAGTAAGCAGGAGACATAAATGTCTATCAAAAAGACCACTCTAACTGCAGTATAAAATATAAATGGATGGGCACAAAAGAAGAAAAAAAAAACAGTTTAGAAGGATACATTAATGATCCAAGTGATAAATCATGGTTTGGAAATATGGCAGTGGCAAAGAGGATGGAATTAAGTAGACATGCTTGGCAAAACTGTGGGTGGTAAAATTAGTAGAAATTAGAATCAATTGAATATGCAGTATATTAGGGTTATGGAGGAATGAAGGATGTCCTTGAAATTACTGGCTGGGGCATCTAAATGAAAAGAAAATTCCTCTAACACAGAGGCACAAACCAGCTTTATGGGAGAGACCAACATGGGTTCAATTTTGTGTATGAGTTTAATAGAATTGAATGCAGGCAGGCAGAAATTATTCCAAATTGTTCCTTTAATCTGCAGACACTGAGAAGTGACATTACTATGACATTTACAAAGAGTAATATTAACAAAACAAAACGAACCTGTAAATTATAAAAACTATGACTTTTATAATAAAATCATAAAATCAAAAGATGTGGGGCTTTCTAAGAAAACACACACAGTGGTGGAACATGTAAGTGTTCATTTCCAACAGGATTTAAACTTTACTTAACTCACTATGAAGAAAAAGAGCAGTTCTGAAGACCAATATTAAATAATTCTTGCCCTGTTCCTAGGGACTGAAATCATAAGACATGTTGATATATTGTGACAGATATACAGAATGAGAAGAAAGAAGGGTCTAAGAACAAACCATGAAAATCGGGATATGGAGATATCCTAGTTGATATCATCATAGATTTTTTTTTTTTTTTTTTTTGTCTTTTTCGTGACCGGCACTCAGCCAGTGAGTGCACCGGCCATTCCTATATAAGATCCGAACCCGCGGCAGGAGCGTCGCTGCGCTCCCAGCGCCGCACTCTCCCGAGTGCGCCACGGGCTCAGCCCATCATCATAGATTTGACCTCAGCATTAATTCTTGAAACTTTCTCTCCCTATGTCAGGCATCAGTGACAACACAATCTATTCACATTTTTTTTGTCTACTCAATTTGTGTATTCAGAAAAATGCAGATCTGAGTGTTATATAGCATAGATATCAGATGTAAAGGAAAAGAAATTATACTACAGTCTACAAGTTTATTATTTGGGGTAAGATTTCTTTTCCTTACCCCTTCATAATCTAGAGAAGCTTCTTAATGAATAAATATAATTATTTTTATCTTTATTGCATTTCTTTGGTTTCGGTAATTTTTTAATACATGCGCTATTCTTATTATGAAAGATCATTCTGGCATATTAGAATATTGAAAATCCAAGTTGGTTTATTTTAAGCCAAAAAAAAACAGGCATAAATTACAACTATAATTATTTTGAAACCCAGAAATGGATCTGCACCAGCACAGGGAGTTGAAATCATTATCACAGTGCTCATAGACTTAGTAAACAAAACAAATTATGATAATCATTTTATCAAAAATAGATTGTGCTTTTGCATTTTAGTAGTAGTATTATATAAATAAAGCCATTTTATTCAGAATACTAAAAAATAAATGACTGAAAGAGTAATACTTTAAATTCCTGGGCCAAGTTTATTCTTGGCTAAAACTTTTATTTTAAAAAATAAATTTTGAAATTAAATGTCATATATATTTGTATATATATATGTATATATATATACGTATATATATACACACACACACACACACACACACATTGATACCAATTCTAGTATAGATGTAGAAAAAAACACATACATTAAAAGATAATATCCAAAGAAGGAATTGTATGCCACCCTGTAATTAGGATTTTATCACATTAATTCAATAACTGGTCAGTGAAGATTTTTCACACTGCTTTTGATAGTTTTCCTGATAATTTACCTTTATAGAAATGTATTTAAAGTTACTATAAAACATGTAATTTTAGTATTAAAATTCATCAAGCATTATATTTGATTTTTTAAAAATATAACTACATACATGCCTACCAAAACCACAGTATTGGTATTGAAATTCTATCTGCTGTATTGTAATATTACTTTGATCAATAGGTGAATAAATAATTACCCTAATATTTTACCATAATCTCCATGAAAATATTCAGATAAAGTTCTAAAAGTCTCTTGTTAATAAATATTAAAATAATAGACTATCTTTTCCCAACTCTTCATAAGTTTAGCAGAACAATTTTATATTTTAAATAAATAGAAATTGCATAAGTACATTCTCTAGCAAATTTATTAGATCAAAGATTATTAAAAATGGGGGCTACATAGCTGATACAGAGTTGAGCCCAGGGAATTATCGAATGCTCTAAAATTCCATGAGAAATTCTATATATTTATGGTTTTCATCGGTTTACACATATAGTATCTCTACAACCCTCAATATTAAATCACCAAATATAAATAATCAAATTCATGAATGTATTTATTAAACTATATTTTGTCATCAAATCTGTTTCTTTCTAACTTAAATATTACACATTGCTATACAATTCCACGTACAATATTACATTACATTTCATTTACATTAACACAAAAATATCTTAATCCTCAGAGCAAATAATCAGTTCAAAGTTTCAAAGAGCAGTTTTTATAAGCAGAATTTTAAAAAGAATCATATTTAACATGTAAAGGAAATATTTAAAATTTAAAGAAATGCAGGCCACTGTTGAAAGTATAGAAAGTATACAGTCATAGAATCAGGTTGATAATTAAGAAATATGAATTATTTTGAGTATATAGCATGGTAAAATCAAGATTTTATATTAAATTTAAAACTATTTAGTGATATTCAATAGTTCAAATATCAATTGCAAAAGTAAGATGTCTAGATTGTTAGAAGATGCTTTCATAGTGTCTTAGAGAAATCCATCAAATTATAAAGGACTTTTAGGCACTGTAACATTAGACAACATACTGTAGTGTCCAGCCTTCCTTTATAAAGATTCCTAGCTTTAGAAAATTAACCGATGGAAAGAATTACAATTAAGTTTTATAACAGTAAAAGTGTAAACAAATATAATGATATTATAAATTTATTCCAAGACTGTTTATTATGGGCAACACAGTATTTTTTTTTTCTGTTTCCACAGGAGTTTTCAAAGATTAAATAATAAAACACAAATAAGGCAGAAGCAGCACAGTTCAGCTAACTATTCCAGCACAAACAGCTGGAAGTAAGGAAAGCAGTACTGACAGTGGGATAGAAACAATGATTGATATCCTTGTTGGAAAGATAGGTGAGAGCAGTCTGACAGTTTCTTTCTAAAATTGAATTTCCTGCAGCTCAAAGAAACTTAATTTCATTTATGCATTTTTTTAACACCATGTCTTTACAGAAAGTATTCAAAAAGGTGATTTTATCTTTGTAAGTTTATAATTAAAATATGAATGTTCAAAGTGTTTTTGTTTGTTTGTTTGTTTTTTGAATTTTGTGTTGTTTTTCTTTGTGTTCCTAGTTGGAAGGAGGTATACTTTGCATTCCTTACTTAGTGTCAATATATCCAGTACATGCCTTGGTTTGAAAACACAACAAACCGGTGTCTGTCTGTGGAGCTGTCATTTGTCTTTCTTAGTTATATTTTCAACATAGGTATCTCCTGAGAAAACTAAGTGACATAATAGCAAACCAGCAGGAAATCTAAGCTCCATGTTCTATGTGTTAATGCATCTAAGACACCAACATTAAGTTGAAGGATGACTTCCTGGTATAAAGATTAGAATGTGTTTTCCAAAAGAAAACATCCTTGTGTAAATTATGTTTCTTGCTTAGAGAACCAACACAGAAGTTAAATTGTATGAGTATTGTTAACGTACTTTCCATAGGGACATAAAACATGCTGTGTGATTTCATAGCATAATATTATACATCATTAATGAGTTCTCTGCTTATCTTTTCCAGTCCTGTTGGATGTCTTAACTTGAAAATCACATCCTAGTTAGTAAAAGAAGCTGAATTAAGAACTATATGATGCTTTCAGAACCTACATAATTAAATGATCATAAACCAAGAGTTAAATATTAGAGGGAATATTTATACCATTTTTTGTGATAATACAAAACTTGATATAAAAAAGGTAAAGAAAATATAAAGCAACATTTATTTTCTGCAGTTATTCACTTATGATTGATCATAGAAATCGATTTTTAAGCATCACTATAAAAAATGAAACAAAGACATTTCTAAACTTGTACTTGTTAATTTAACCAAGATTAATTGAGTGCCAAACATGTTCGACTCAGATTATAGTGAGATATACAAATAGGCAAGATCATTACTTTCAAAGACATTAAATATTACCTGGTAGAGAAGAGTTAGACACGATAAAAACTTAACAAACAGGAACACATTGGAACACATTTAAACAAGGTTTAGCTGTTAGACTGGATACTGGGATTAAGGGGAGAAGTATGATTTTTAGTTTTTCTCCTGTGCATCTGCCAGAAGAATATGCAATTTACTTTGGTTACAAAACTAGGGGGGGAAAATAAACAAATTTAGAGAGTTGGAATTGAAATTCTCTTTGGGACATGTTAAGTTTCACATGTCTACTGGACATCAAAGGTGAACTACTGACCCAAAAGATACTGGCCATGGCCAATGATATAGTCTATCAAGAAAACACTTTCTAAACTAGCTACCCTATCTGGAATGGAAGCTATTAAAACTAATTACATCCCTTTCCACAGGACAGTGCACCCATCCCCCAGCAGCCATGAATTTTGGCTGCTAAGTTCTTACATTTGTTCCCCTCTTTGGAAAATTGCCCTCATTAGCCCCCTTGCGGGGGGGTGGGATGACACTATGCTGCAGAGGTTCAAGTCTAGTAACTGGCAGGGGAGTGGGGCACAAAAGTCTAGTTGCTGGCTTTGAGGTTGAATTATCTTTATGGTGCAAATCATGCTCCACAGGAACTTGGGGTGCTGCTGAAGCTAGTCTCCTGTGCAGACCACATCTTTGCTTAGCCTCTTTTTCTTGCCCTGTCCTTCCTCCCTTAGTTGCCTTCTTCTGAGAACACATCACTAATTTAAGACTTTCACAGAAAGCACCAATTCGGGCACTTCTAAGGAAATTGATTTAAGCCACTAGTGTAACACTCAACTGCTGCTCAAGAAACAGTAAGTTAATGTGCTTCTAAGGCTGAGCTACATCTTGCACTATAACTCAACTGACAAATAATGGCCTGTTTTCCCGGAGGTCTGCTTGAGAAGCCATCTTTTTTCTTCCTTAGTACTTGATTGTATAGATAATAGTCCTTTCTTCTTTGATTTCATGCACTTACTTTAAAAATGCTTTATCTAAAATACTCTGAATATATCATTGTCTCTTGAATCATGAAATAGAACAAGGAGCAGAATATATGACTCAAAAAGGTAAACTCAGAAATCGCATTATTTCTTGTTCATGTAAATATGCTATAATTAAAAAAGTAAAACTGTCATTTTTGGAATTTTTAAAATATAATTTAATTGAATATTTCTTCTATAATTTGTATTTGGAGGGGTGAACTGTGAAATTGAAAGTGGAAAACTTAATGCCTACTAAGAATTGACTTTTACACATTACCTGGCCGATTGTTTGCTAAAATTAAAGAATACTCAAAGTTTGAAATATTTATCACTAATTTTCAAAAAGCAAAGTGATATCAGATTGAAAACTCTAGTTTTCCACATTTCTTTTCCCAGCTCATACAACACCCTGCAGTTATTTGGGGAAGGGTATGGAATGTGACCGCTTTTGTAACCACAATTTCACATTGGGAGACTGCTTTTTTACCATTCTTTGGTTAACTTTCTCGATTAAATTGAGAAATTACAAAGCAACAAAATGATGCAGCTAATTCAGTGGGAAAAAAATTATGTGCGTATAAAATAAAATATACTGCCACTTTCATGAACAGTGTGTGAGCTATTTGAAAATTTTATGCCATTAGCACTTTCAATATGTCATTAACCTAGAAAATAAGAGGGAGTAATGAAAGTCATTAAAAGCGCTTAAGTGTCCTGATGTAGCCTGGCCAGTAAGGGCATAAAAAATGGAAAACAGAGCAAGCCATTCTATTACATTACGATCTGGCAGGGTTGTGTCTTCATACTTTGTCATCCGTACTAGACTTCTTATGTATATAGAACCAAAAAAAAGGTGTTAATTGTTCATTTTTATACAGGATTACCAAGTGCCAGTCATAAAAACACCAACTATTCTAATACAAAAATCATGCTTAATTTCTGAAGCACCAAAAACATCACACAGTATATGGCCTCCTAAAACCTGTTCCTGTCATAACCATCGACACTGCTGTATTCAGGTAAGATTTGATGTTAAAAGATACTGCTTATTGTGTTTGGAACCACAAGCCAATTTCTTTTCTTTTCTTTTTTTCTTCAAATATCACCCACTGCCATTTTTTTTCCCCCTGCAAACTGCTTATAGATACTCCTCAGCTATGACCAGCCAAGCAAACTCTCAGAATTGGCTAATTTTAAACGGATTTTGATGCAAGCCAGTTGTAATTTCGTGATATGCCCCATAAAGTACCAGCTTTATTATCAATATTAGACTAAATGGATATTCAAGATTGCCACCAAGTTGCCAAGTAGCCCAAGATAAATTCATGGAAGTTAATACACAGATGCAATACACAGATGGCAAATATACGCTACTTTTTAACTTTTTCTAAAATAAATTATGTTAATGCTAAGTTTAGAAGAGAAGGAGATAGAATAACAAATTATTGCTCTGAATAATAGAATAAGAAAACTGTGGACAAACACTTCACATGTGAACATAGCCATATCAATAGAAAAAAAAATGAAGTGTGAAAGGAAATCATACACTTGAGGAACTGTTTCAAAATACAGGAAAATGGATAAAGGATGTAATATGTCAGAGTATATTTTACAAAGATAAAATATATAGATAGATGTATAGATAGAAATGTATGTATTATATAATAGAATATATTTATGTATGTATGTATATATGATATTGGGCATATGCTATATATGGTTTAATATAAGGAATTTTGTACACATGATATATATATATATGGGATTGGAGATAGTAAAAACTCTTTATCGTGTTATAAGAAAGAATGATGAAAACTGGCTAATAGGTCTATTCTGCTAAATTCCCCAAATATGGAGGAAAAAGTACTACATGCTTAGAATGCATAGATGTAAAAAAAATGTTTAAAAAGACCTAAAATCTGGTAGCTTCAGTTTTTCCCGCAAAGCAATAAATGTTACAGAGTAGTGAAGGTTTTAGAATGTTAAAAACCTTGGATGGAAAATGGGCAAAACCAAGAATTTAATGCTTTGTTAAGTTGTCATTATTTAAAATAATAAAGTCTTTCCAACAAATCTAGGATTTAAAAATTCTCCATTTGAACATCATTTCAAATAATAAATTTTCATTTTATATTTCATATATCAAAATGAGATTTCCACTCAACAGGTAAAGATACACTGAGTAAAAGAGGGGCCCCTTCACTTTTGTGTCCAGGACTCAGTTCAGAATGTGGCAAAAACCATGAAACTTGCTAGATTCAGCTGCCTTAGCACTATGACTGCATTTAAAGAACTTGCCTGCATACATATGTGTGTAACACATGAATGATGTAACAAAAGGTGCACTTACACAGAAATGTAGCCTTCTCTGGCAAAATGCAGTTATAGCTGAGTGGAACCCCAAAAGTGAGAAAGTGTCTTTTGCAACAGTGCACATGGGTTTGTCCACTGTGCTAGGTGATTATAGAGACAGCCCCAGGAAATGAGCTCCTTTCTTCCCATCAAAGAATCGTGAGTCTAGAGGAACCAGATTATCTGTGTCAAAAAGACCCAAAATAATAGAAAACATAGTCAACATTTTGTGTCAGAAGATTTTCTATTTAGATTGGTCAAGCATACATAAGAAGCATGAAAATATTATAAAAGAAGAATCTCTGAAGAAGGAAGAAAGAAAGACATGCTTCAGATACGATGAAACATATATCACCTCATTGTATATTCCAACATGGTGAAATGAAGCATAATTATTAGGTATGTTATAAATATATACATATATGTAGACACATATTGAAGCACACACATGCACACTATTTCCTAGATCTTACCCTGCACTTTAATCATTGTCCTCCTACTATGAACAAGCACCAAAACTGTAAGTAGTTTTGATAAGCTTGCTAATAACGATGATTTATATGATCTCCCTGGAGACAAAATCACATGAACTAATGTTGCCTAGAACAGTTATTCACCATGTATTTATTACTATATATTAAGTACTACTCTGGCTGCTATCAGTAAAGTCATAAATAAAACACACTGCATCCCAGTTTAAACGGGCAAATAAAAAGTAAATAGCAAAACAGGGAAATATCTGTTAGTGATAAATTATATAAGGAAAATAAAATGTGTTGTGAGAAAGACAGGGAGAGAGAGATTGGTGAACGAAGAATATTTAGGGGATGTTATTTGTTTTAAGAATGCTAGGACCTAAATCAAAAGAATGCAGATATATGAAGATCTAGGAGAAGTGCGTTCTCCACTGATCAAAAGACCTTGAGAGTCCCCTCGGCTTACCTAAATTTTATACAGTTTTCTTCCACACTGTAGGCTCCTGACCTTCCCTTTCCTTACTTACAAGCAAGGAAATTGTAAATTGTAAATTTTGTCTCTGCTCCTTTGAGATGTAAATCTTTTAAAAATCTTCTTGCCAGTGTTATAACCCAGGACAGTCTTTTTCAAGAACCTAGGAGCCCTTCCTTTGAAATATAAACATGAATGAAGATAGCACCTCTATTTCTTAGTTACTGTTATAGGGTAGAAGACTGGGACTAATATCAGCCTAACTTTAGTTGCCTGGTTCCACATCGTAAAACTGTCTTCTGTCATGAACACAAGAAAAAAATTTACTTTTCCTTAAGATAAAGCCAATTAGCAAGCATAGATGCCCTAAGATTCTCCATCCCAGCACTTAAAAACTCTCCAGCCCTTTAAGTAGAGTGGAGCTTAGGCTAAATTCTGGCCTTTCTCCCATATCGCGGTAGCTTTGAATAAAGTCAACTCACCTGTATAATCCTCTGTATAACTTTGTTCTTTGCAATGTCTGCTTTGATAACACTGAAGGAGAAATGGAAGTCAGGTCCTTACAGCAGAAAGAAATGCAGTGTTTTAAGTAGAACAAAACGCTAGCACGGTTTTGTATAGTGAATGAAATACTTGTGAATATGATTGCAGATATAATCAAAGTAGAATAGCATAATGTCTTCCTGGGTTTCTTTGTGCAACTATAAACTATTTGAAGATTGATTATTAGACAATAACATGATGTGGATCGTTTTTAACCCTGCACTTTGATTGCCATATGGGCTTTACAATCCCAATATTAGAAGCAGCAATGTAAGTTTGGCCATGATTTTCACAGTTCATATGAGTCTTTATTGTGGATTATGGCATGGTAGTCATGAATATGGACAGAATTAGCAAAATGCATGGTATATTTTGAAGGTAGAATTGGCAGATCTTTTTTTAGACTTCAGAAAGATGAAGGAAAGAGAAGGCTTTCAGCTTAAAAATAATTAGTTAACCATCTTAACTAAATTATATTCAACAGAAAGTAAATGAGAGTTAATGTAACTTAAAAGATGCAGTAGCAAGCTTATTTCTCTCTCATAAAAACTTCAGAAATAAACTTGTCTATATTTTTTAAAGTTCTCGGTGAACCTGGCTGCTTTCAGCTCACCACTCTACCATTTCTAAGATGTTTCCTTTACCTTCATGTTCTAAGATGACAAATCTTCATTATAGATATAATATTTTTTTAAAACAAAAAGCAGCTAGAGCATACACCAGCTATTGGTTAAGGAAAGTTCCTGGAAATTGCTACACAAATTTTTAGCTTATATCTCAATAGACAGAATTTAAACACATGGCCACATCTAGCTAATATTTATTTTTAGTGTTAATATGGCTCACTAAAATTCTGCTAGAATGGAAGTCATGGAGAACAGATGTTGTAAAACTAAAAGGAGATTTAAAAAAACACTGAATCATTCTTCTAAATTCACCAAGCCATGGGTTTTGGCACTTGAATGGCCAGATGATTCAATCTTACATAATTAGCATCCTAACCGGGAATTATACAATCACATGTTAGCAACAGTCTCTCAGTCTCATGTATTTCAGTCTTACTAAATTGAGATGATATAAAGTGATTATAGCTATGCCAATAAGGAAGTGAGAAGAGGCAGAAGATATTTTTGATAATAGTTGTACAGAGGAGAAAGAGGGAGAGAGAAAGAGAGAAAGAACCTTAATGATATTGAAGAATGGATTCAGTCTCTTTTCCCCATTATATTCCTCTCCTTTCTCTCTCTCTTCCTTCCCCCCATTTTGAGCTTCTTTCCTCTCATATGGAATAGAATTAGTTATGAATTATATAATATGCTTTCTAAAATATGAGATAAATAGAAGTTTCCCAAGTCAGAGATATTTGCTTTTAAACCCTCACAAGAGAGCCTAAAACAATACCTGAAACATCCATGCATGTGTGCACACTTGTGGTTTGTGTGTGTGTATATACATATTGAAAAATATAATAGACAAAAAAATGATAGAAAATAGTTCTCACAAGTAACTGAATTTAGTATGCAGAACTAGCTACGATGTCTAGGTAGGGATCATTATCTGGTGTTGTAGCAGCTGACTACACTGTTAATTTTTATGTTGGAACTCAGACAATGTGCTTACCAAGGCTGAATACTAGGAATATTTTCAGAAATACTGGATGTGCCTATGGATTTTCTGCTTCCTGAGAGTTTCACATGTTGATATGGAAAAGCTTATTCGAAAGAAAACTGTATAAGGCTATAAGGCTTCATTATAGGAAGTATTTTATGTGTTCAGGTAAAGATCCAAGAATGTCAGAAGAAAATCAAGCATATTGGGAAAATCTCAAATTTCATTTTTATTCCCTTAACTAAATTTTGCAAAAAACAAGGCAGAGTCATGAAACATATGAGGGATGAGGAGTAAGATTAAAATATCTTTTCAATTGAAGATATTTGAGTTTGGAGTAAAGCAAGAAGTGCTTGTGTCACAAATTTAGGGATCATCAGGATATAGATGCTGTTTAATGATCTGGGTAAAACTGGGTGAGCTTAACATTGGTAGCAATAAAAGTAGAGAGTAAAGAGAGGAAGGACCGAGAATCATAGTTTTTTCACTTAAATTTAGTTTTGGCTTTTATTCACATACGGCTTTGACTCAGATACTTTACTCTGCCTTATACACAGTATCAAGCATAACACGTACCACTTAAACTCCATAAATTTATCTTTATAATAAATAAATAGAAGATATTTCATTAAAAATGAAATAAAATTGCCAAATAGTATAAAAATATGTGTGATCAGTAACCACAAAAATAAACCAACAAAAATCTTCCTAGATATGCCCAAGAATCAGAGATAGAAAGGATCTCAGAAATCATCTTTTACAGTTTCTAAGATCTGGAAAGGAAAAGTTGGCATGTCAGAAACTGATTAGCTAATTAGTGAAACACTAGGGCACTAGTTTATATCTCTATAAACTAGTTGCTAAATCTTAACCCAATATCTCTTCTACTCCAACAAGAGAGAAAAAGATATCTATCTTTGGACATAAAAATAATTTTAAAAACTGAAAAAAAAACATTTGGATTAATAGGGAAATAATTAATAATTAATTTAAAGTTTAATAACCAAAATTATTTTTTTTATTTTATGAATATATATTTCATATTTTTATGTTTTCTTCAAGGAAAACACTTCTGAAACTCTAATAGTGAGGCAAACTTGAAAATTTTTCTGAAGTATTTTAATGCATTAAATTCCAAAAAGATCTATATTTTGATTGCACTCCGTGCTGTAGGTAAGTTAATCTCTTTTGTTTTCTATTTTAAATTTACCATTAACATCATTCCTTAATTCTATTTCATAATTCTACTTTTATATGCTACAGAAATATAACATTAGCATCTTGAAAACTATGACTTCAACATGAATATGAATGAAAAAATAAATAGAAATTATTAATATGAAATTTGACACATCAACTACTATATATGGAAAATAAAGTGTACAGAAGCTCAGAAGAAATAAATTTATCTATTGGCTCTTCAGCTAAATAACAAGAAGAAGTGACAACATTACATGCAAATTTCTACCAATGTATTTAAACATTCCAGATTTCCACCACTGAATATATAATTAATGACTAAATAAGCAGGCAGCATCAAACTTCTTAATTCTAATATCTGTACAATGTTAAAAGTTCTGAATCACTGTGCAGTATATGCATGTACTGAAACAACACACTGTACTCCACAAATATGTACAAATAAATGTTATAATATTTTGGATAAATAAACTAACAAAAGAATTCCTTATCTGTAAATTAAAGAAATTAATTTGTTATAAAATATAGTGTTACATTTACTTGGTCTGAACACTGCTTAGAGTAGTAGATTAAATTCTTCTGGAATAATTAAATAAGAATATATATAGTTACATATAAATATATATAATTTCCTTTTTAATTTCCTTCTTCTGGCTTCATCTTTTATTACCTCCTTCTGAGTAAAATATAGAATTGGTCAAAAAGTAGAAAAACTTAGAAAAATATAGGCATCTAATCATATTTTTGTCTTCACTGTCTCTTTGAAGAATTTATCCAGAACATAATACCTTACTGTTAGCTATAGGCAGTATGTAGCAAAGCATAACTCTAGAACTTAAATTTGTCAAGAGGGTAAATATTATGTTAAATGTTCTTGACAAAACAACAACAACAACAACAAACAGAAAAAAACAAAACAAAACAAAACCAGAAACAAAGTGACACAAGAAAACTGTGGAAGATGTTGTATATGTCCATTACCTTGACTGTGGTGATGTTATCATGGGTGTTTGCACATGTCCAAACTCATCAAATTGTACACATCAAATAGGTGGAGTTGTATGTATATCAATTATATTACAATGAAGATATTAATGAAAAGAACTTATCTTTGCCTCTCAACATTATTCATGTCACAAAAAATGATGATAGTAACTTAAGGCTATGCAAAGAAATTTGTCTTATTACAGGGTTATTTGATAAGTACATTTTAAATATATAAAAATAGTCCCTAAAAGTGTATTTAATTCTTGTATATTGTTTAGTGAATTACACATACTGAAGATTCAAATTTCACATTATTTGGTGTGCTGATATTTTTTTCTAAGAAATATCCTCTTTATATTATATTTTTAGCTAATTTTATGATTTGTTGTGTTTTGTGTTTTTTTTTTTCTTTTCTGCCTTGCTTTGTTTTGTCAGTAATATTACTGAGACTCTAAAGCAATACTAGAAGAAAACTACAAATCTCTTGCTTTAGAATCTGTGTAAATTGTATATCTATAACAATTCATTGTCTTTCTTCAAGTACTAATCTTTAGCTCAGTAATATACTGTTATATTTTTGGAACTATTTCTTATGTGCCCTACTAGCAGAAAATAAAAATAAATAAATAAATAAAGTAAAACCTGGCATTAAAATATTGTTTCTATTTTTGTTCAAAGCAATTAGCTAAATGTAATAAATATGTCAACTAGTATGGAGGAAAGATAAAAGTTAGAACTTTGTAAGTGAAATTGTGTGTGTTTTAGAAAGCACCAGACATTGATACAACCTAAACAGCAAATCTCTACCTTTATATATACTTATATTGTTGGAAAAATTCAAAATTAATTCTTTCAGTTTGTTTTGCATTTAAAACAGAACCTGCTTATTGTATCAGATTTACTGATAATCAACTGCTCTGCACTCCTGCTTCTATAAACTGTGCTTGCTTATCACAATAGCTACTGCACTGGGTACATGAATACTGAGAAAACAAAACATATTACTGCACTAGCTACATGAATGCTGAGAAAGCAAAACTTAAAGAACCCAGAAGAGTCTGCCTATATAAACCCTGTAAGACCTAAACTCGGGGCTCAGCACTTGGAGTGCTAGCTTGTGTGGGCCCACCTGAGTAATAAAATGCCTGACTCTCCAATACTCTGAGTGCCAACTGCTTCTTTGTCGAATCCATTCCATAACAATATGTTTCTATTCTATTTTATTCTGTGGGATGTTTCTATTGTTATGTGATGCATTGTACATTCTTTTTAGATTTTTACCCTTACTACTGACCCTCAGAAAAAGTTCAAGTCATTTGACATCTTCAGTCCTACTTGCTTTGAGAGATAATTTCTATAATTTTTGTGTGGAAATTTTATTTAAGACACCATTTTATTTAATATGGTTATAACACAACTTTCTTCATGGAAACAAATATAAAATATAAGCAATAATATAGTAGCATTTTAGAACTCTAAACATAAGAGTGATGGCCATTTTAAAATTTGCAGATGAAATCACATGAACAAGAATCATTTGGATGACTTTGGCATGCACACTGTAGAAGTAGAAAATAGAAGAATGCAAGAGAAATGGCAATCTGAAATCTGAATTTTAGAATTAAACAGCAATTGCTTATTTAAAACAATATTTTGTGAATAAAAGAGAGAAGTTTATAGTAGCCAAGTCAAATCATTATACTTAATTTAAATTATCTTCAAAAAATAATACGACTTATGTCAAAAGCACACACACTATTATTTTGTCAAAATGATTTGCTCGATTTAAGAGATAGAAACATGAAAAACACTCAAATATTCCTGTTAATATTAAGAATATTTTAATTGTAGAGAAGAAGCATCAAACTTTTTGAGAGTCTATAAATCCTCTTCAAGGTTGAGTGTTTCCATAGTTAGAGAACATCATATCCTTTGTATTTTACTGTGCCTCAGGTCTGATTCAGTCAGACTAATGTTAGTTTTGCTCAAATAGTTTTCAAAATTCCCAAATATGTTGAACACCAGTTCCCTAACAAAGTCATCTTGTTTGAATTTAATCCAAATAGGTTTTTCTTTTTTCTTTTTCTTTTTGTTAATTTTTTTTTTATACCCTGGCTTAGATCGATCATAGGAAACTGCTTATTTTATTGCACATTTACTAGTTCCTTTCCCACAGATAAAAATGTATCTAGCCACCTTACCCGTAACAAACAGTTCATTCACACTCGGTATATCTTTCCATACACGGATTTTACATAGTACTAAATCCCCATCTGAGTGCTACAACTCATCCTAATTTCACTTTATACACTAGTTTCCACAACTGGGTTAATAAATCAACCCTCTGAATTCAAATATTTGCTTTGACATTTTACCAAACTTTGCCCAAGAATGCAGCTTTGTCTTTCTATGACCTGAAATTCTCTTTCTAAACCTGTCCCTATAATTAAATGTTTATTACCCAATACCACTGCTCCATTAGGCCACTTCACTGTCACTATAATCTCTGTAATCTTGATCTTCCAGATACACACCACCCACCTCTTATGTTTTCCTAGAAATCCATGTCATATATTACTTTCTTTAATAACAACTTACTGCCTCAATTTCTTGGCCATGTATATCTTATATACCTTGTTCATGTATCCTCCCCCTGCCTTTTGTTTTTTACAAATATCTTGCTCAGCTAGGTTATTTCTTGTTTCTAAGCTACAACCCTCCACTTTTGACTTACTGCTCTAAATAAACATATTCTTAGGGAATCATCTTATGGCAACTTTGAATAATGTGGAAGAATCATTAGAAGAATTGGTCATATTTAATAAGCCATACAGTAAGTTATCAGAAATGAAGATTATAATAACCAATCACTAGAATGTAGAACATCACAAGTGTGCAAATGTCTGTGGGGTTAGGACCTCAACAGCTTACCTCTTTCTCTATTCACCTTCCCACATGTGAAATTATGGTAACACATTCCTAAATTCTCAACAAAGTATTTCTTTTATTAGTAGTTTTATACACATTTGTATACATGTGTCTCCATGAATTCACTCTTGAGTCATTCCTCTGTGTAATATTTTTAATGATGCTTTACTACCACGGCCAAAACTTTTGTTCTAGAAATTATTGATACATAACCTGAATCATATTTGATACCTTACTTTTAAATTGATTCATAATTGCTAAAAATATTCCCTTGCAATTTTGTATGTATGTCATTATATCAAGAAAATACTTAAATTTTAATGTTGAATAACACATATGTTAATCATTTTTAACTCGGGCATTTCCACAGAAGATGCTGAGCATAACCGATATTTGTTAAGTTTTCTCACTTAACTTCCACTGTCTTTGTTCAAACTTTTTATTTTAGTGACCAGCTTGAGGTTGCCATCTGGAATTTGGCCCGCTTTTTCAGAACTCCTCCGGAATGTAGAGCTACTATTTTTTTGAGATTTGCTAATATCCTCACAGTCAGTATTAAAAAAAAAAAAAAAAAAAAATTGCTGTGCTTGTGATTTTTGAATCAGAAAGCTGCCGGCACTGAAAAATGAAGAACAAATCCCTGCATCCTGGCAAGCTCCTAACAGCACTGAACTATTAACACTAAATCATTTTGAGCCAAACTTATTTTCCTGTGATTCAATCTCCTTCCTGAGATGATGTGAGTAATCAAAAAATATACAGGTGCATTTTCAAAGAATGAAAGTAGATGTGATTTTTTTTTTTCTAAATGACCATAACTACTTTAAGATGATAATACATAAAAGTATCAAAAGGTTTTGCCTAAAAGAATTACTATCACTATTGTAACCTTGTAAAGTTTTGATTTCTGCATTGAAATTCTTACAGTACTACTAAAGTGAGTTTTATGATGTTTTTTGCATCTGGGATATTCCATTATATATGTTTCAACAGAAAGCAAAATGAAGTTGCGTAACTAGTATAAGCAGATACATCCTGCTTCTATCAGGAAAAAAAATGTTGACTTTCAAAATAACCTAAAGAAACTTCAGTGTGTGTGTGCATGTGTGCGTGTGTGTGCACGTAAATGCACCTTTAAACACCATTTTATCACTATTCTGATACCATTTTAAGTGCCCTATATTCTGACTAGTCACAGAAGAGCAGCCAAGTGGAAATGACAGTGACTGACAATTACAGAAGAAATAAAATGGCTTCCAGAAGTGCACAGAGAACTGTGGACCTCAATCAACTGAACTACAAATCCATTAAATGATTTAATTTTGTGTATCCAACTGTGAGATATATTTACCACTACACTGACAAGAACTATAGATAATAAATGCAGTCTGTAATATAGCTCACCAAGTAGCAAGTGTGCTCTCTATGCTGAATAATCTGTGTGGTTTCTAATACTATTTGTAAGCAAAAACTCATAAAGTATTATAGAACTTAAAATTAAAAAAAAAAAATTGGCTAACTAAGGTAAATGGCTATCATCATTGCCCAGTTCAAAAGAAAGCAAACTTCAAATAAAGAAATGTTTATCACCAAATTCTAATATTCTAATAAGCCTATTACTGAAAAGATGCATTGAGCCATTTTAAATTAATGTCTATTTTTAACTTGGCAAAGTCACAAAAAAGTGATTGCCATTAATTTTAAAGCAGCTTTGCCCAGATTCCACGTATCTTGGAGATTTGGATATGTTAGAAATGGTGCATTTGCCAAAAGATACTTCCCTAAAGGATATAGAAAATATACCATAATTTATACTAAAAGTTTCCAACTGATCATTTTATTTTTTAAAATATTACACACAATTTGAATTTTGTATTCAAAAGATGATAGGAGAAATAAAATCATTCATTCACTTATCCACTTATTCAGTGGAAAATATTCATTGAGATGTCACTGTGTGCCAGGGATTTGTAGGAGAGTTATGGTTGAAAGAATCCATATGAATACCTAATATGATTTTAAGAAAGTGCTATTAAAACTGACAGTGAAAGCTCACTCATTCAATAGAATAAAAAAGTTATGCAAAGGAAATTTAAACTCTAAGAATGTATTTTATCATAGGTATATTCAAGTAGAATAAATATAGATAGATGAAAATTTTGTTTAGTTCTCCTCAGTAATTCTTCATCATTATTTTCTATGATGAATGTCTCTTACTCTTAGGTTAATTTATTTGAATATTGTCCCAATACTCCTGTTTTAGAATTTCAGCAATTATCATCAATTTTTACTTCAAAACGTGTACAAATATAATTTACTTTAATTTACTTTGGCATTGTAATTGCTGACTGGGAAGCAAAATAAACAGACTGAAGCTAATGCATACATCTTCTACCCATGGAAGAGGCATATGATGATTAATTATTATAAAAACCTTGCAGTAAAATGAGCTGCAACTAAAGATATGAGGGAAAAGTGATCATCAGAAAGATTTAGGGAAAATATAAAATAAGCATCCATTATAAGCCCTTCTTTCCTAAGAAGACAAACACAAAGATATGAATGCTATCACATGATATCCAATTAATTACACAAGGTGATTAATTTGCAACTCACAAAGAAAAAATATAACCACGACTAAATAAGTGTGTGATTGGCACACTCTTTAAAATAATTTGTTTAAATAATCAAGTTGGTATTTTCCATATGTTTATAAAATATGCACAATATATAAACATATGTACATGCTGTGTATGTGCGTTTGATGATAACAATTTTTCTTGCATTAAGGCACTTTTATCTGCTGATCATTTGTAAAATGTACTTTGCCTATTTGTCTTACATGTCTTCCTAGACAATAATTAAGAATAGTAAGTACATTTTTATATAATATGAATATATTATATTATATATATTTATGTTTGTGTGACATTATTTGAACACTGTGGTAGGGAGATGGCATATACTTTTGTATATTTATAAGTGATACTAGGAATACAAGGCTAAAAGTATTAAGATGTTTATATAAAATAGTGGACGGTCTATAATTAAATTTTGAATCAAAACTTACAAACAACTCTTGTTTCAGGAAAAAAAAAAGAACAGAATTCTAAGAAAGAGAAAGCTAAAGCACCTACTGTGGTTTGAAAGCACTACATAGGTACTTACAAAATATTTTTTTAGGGAGGATAATATTATTTTTTCATTATATAGAAAAGAGTGTACTACATCTTAAAGAAGTTAAATGATATCTTGTATTTGATGTAGTTAGTGACTAACACAACAAGAAAAAGGCACAATTGAAATCCAGTCCAGCAAATCTATATTTACGTCTTTAACAGGATTGCTGTCCTGACTTTGTGACCTCTATCAAAGTTCTGTGTCTTTTCTTCACTTCATTTCTGCTACCCACTGAAATGCATTGGGAAGCAGAGCAATTGAGGAAAAAGAAATGCAAATTCGATTAAAGTCAGGGACCCCGTCAGTATCTATATTCTGATACTACTTGAAGGAATAAGCTTATCGATAGCAGCAATACATCTATGTGGTCTTTTCCTATGTCTTACAGTGAAAATGTGACACAGAAACTATCCAAAGAACAGACCTGTCCACAAAAAGCCTGCTTGCTGTCCTCTTTCTTTATCTAAATTATACCTTGCCAGTGGTTTTTATTCTGGTGTCAAGAATATGCTATATTCATTAAACCTAATAGCAAAAGACCAGGGTAACTCTTATCACAATTAATGTATATCTTTACATTTTATCATTGAAAAATAGTTTCTCCTTGATTTTTACAATACTCACTTTAAGAGTTTTTGCTTTTAATTATTAAGAAAGGCATTAGCTTTGTAACTGAAAATTTTTATGCATTACCTTAGTGTGTACACTTATCTTTTTTATATATAATTTAGAAATTTATAGAACTGAGCTTAATTTTATGATTTAGTGCATTCTCTAGATAATAAGTTAGCTAGTATGCTTTATGAATCAACTAATCTCTTCAATTAATATACACAGACATTCCTTTTGTTCTGAATGTATTTCATACATGCTTATACCTAAATAATCAACAATGTAAAAAAACATATGAAATGTTAGAAATAATAAAATAAAATTGGTTTTATATAAAGTTGTACTGAAATCATACTCACCTTTTGTCATTATGTACTTTCCCAATAACAGGCTACAAATAGAACTATATAGCAGAACCTTTGACACTAAAAGGAAATCCTTATTTCAGGTGAGGTTAGACACCATTGATAAAGCACATTCCTTTCTCAGATATTAAGTTATCTGGGAAGACAAATGGTAAACTAGAATATGACTTTCCAGGGAGGGGGCGGGGAACAAAACTGTCAGGAAGTTGCTTCATCGGAGGATTGCAGACCCTAAGAAATGACCTCAGCTGCCCCCTTATACCTTGACATTCATATCAGCCATCAATTAGAAATTCTGGGGAAATACTGAGAGATTAACACTTTCAACAAATGTTTTCTGCATTTCCTAGTCCATGAAGGACATCTTTATGTATATTATTAACTGAAATATTTCTTTTTCATTTTATTGGACATTTATATTTTCCTGAAATTCCATACTGCTTTGCTGAATTATATTTTAGGTTTACTGATTCTCTGTCATCCATAGTAATGCATGTGAATCTCATCAAATTTCAAAGCCACATAGACAGCGTCTGTGAAGTCACTCTATAGGTAAATACTGCTCTTCAACATGCTTCCATGTTATTGTTTTGAGGCAGACCATCAATTCCTTGTCTTTAAGGTTTATCTTGTTTTTTTAAAAATGTAATTTTTATGTATTTATTTATTTTAATTTATCAATATACAATATAGTTGATTTTTGTGTCCCTTTACCAATTCCTCCTTTTCCTCCTTCCCTTACCCCCTCCCTCCCATCAACATCATATCTGCTCACTTGGCTTAACAAGTTCAAGGAATAGTTGTGATTGTTGTGTCTTTTTTTTCAAATATTTAAATTGTGCAACAATTAGTGTGTCATCAATTCATCCCCAAAATTAAAATTTTCATATAGGAGATTTTTAACTTGTGTTTGTAATTGTTTTCAGCATGTGTGGCAATAACAGGAGAGCAGATTATCCTGTGAATAACCTATGAGTAGAATATGTTAATGAGTATGATTCATGGTTTTTATACTTCAGAAAGAAAGATATACGTGTTATGTAGAATAAACGCTTTAAAGTATGTAGGATATTTTACTTTCATATATAGTATATTAGAGATTATTTCTTCCTGGTCAACAAGAACTAAGAATAATTTTCACAAATCATTAAATTGTTTCTGCTTAAAGAGATGTTGAATTAAAAGGAATATATTCTACAAAGCTATAAATTGGCTTTAGTAGAAAATAGATACAATGTATTCTGCTTTTCTTCTGCTATAACACATTGGCACAGGCCAAACACAGATGCTCAGTTTCCAGCTCAAGCTGAGAATGTGTTTTTGTCCCTAGGAAAGGCACAAATCTCCATTGGTAGCTCATGTCTCTGAGGTTTCTTTTCATGGGAATGTTAGTATTCATTGCCCTATATATCTTTAATCTATGGGTTTAAAAATAGATTAGACACTAAGATAGGTTTAGTGAAATGGAAAGCAGGACAATAGAAAATACAAAAACTGAAGTAAAGAAACCAAAATAATGAAAAATATATAAACGGTGAAAGACATGGAAAAAGCAAAATGATTTATTACCTTTAATTTAAGTTCAAGTTGGAGATGAGAGAAAAAATAAGCTAGAAGCAATGTTTCTATATACAATAACTGATGAAAAGATATCAACCCAAGGATTCAAGAAATTCTGGAAGCACCAGACAAGATAAATATATAGCAAACCTTACCTGGATATATCATGATAGAATAACTGAAAACCAAATCAGAGAGGAACACATAAAAGATGGTCAGATGAGAAAAAGAAAATAGACACAGTATTTATTATTTTGAGAGGAAGCCTGAAAACTGGCTTTTGAACTGATGAAAAGAAATAATGAAAAGCAGCAGACAAGGGAAGGCCATTTTTAAAGGGCTGAAAACAATGTTAACAAGAAATTCTACTCCCAATTCCCCCACCCTCCCAAAATCTTTCAATAGTAAAAGGAAAAAATTAAACATTTTCAGAAGAATAAAAAATGAACAGTGCATATCATTGCACTCAAAGAAATCTTAAGCATCTTCCTAGCAGGAAAAACATCTGAGAGAAAAATAGGAAAATACAGTATAAAATAAAAAGCAACACAGCATATAAATATATAGATATATGAAAATAAATATTGACTCCATAAAATTGTAAAAAAAAATGCAGAATTTAAATACATGAGAACAATAATACCAAAGGTAATAATGGGATAAATAAAATTCAAGTGATCTAAGACTCTAGTATTGTACAAAATAAGATAGAATGTAATTATGTCTTTTAAAATGTAATAAGTTCCCCATGCAGTAATTTTTAGACTTCTTTCCAAAAACAATAAAGAAATAAAATATTGCTATTTAGTAGAAAATGAAATAATAACAAAGTGTTAATAAATCCAAATCAGCAAAATAAAAGGAGAATATGCAATATAAAATGACTAGTCAATTATGGAACAGGTAGTGTCCAAGTAGATATAAACTAAAGTGTATAAGTAATTACACAAAATATAAATGAATAAGTATTAAATTAAAAGGCTAAAATAATCTGAGTGGATAAAATACCAAAATCTTTGTATTTGCTTGTACATAAGAAATTCATGAAAGGAAAGCTTAATTATAAAAGAACAGGGAAAGATATACTATACATCTCTAACCAAAAGAAAGCTGGTATAGATATATTAATATCTTATATAGTAGGCTTTTATGCTAGAAGCATGACACCTCATAAAGCGAGGAAGTATGCTGTTCAATTCAGTAGAAATATTTCAAAATTTAAAATATTTCAACACACAATAACATGCCTTCAAATACTTGTAAAAGTAGATATAGAGATACTCATAATCATTAAGAAATACTCTTCAAAATAACACATGGGCTAAACAATAAACTACAAAGAAAACTAGAAAACACTTTTACATGAATGACAACAAAGATACACTATATCAATCCTTGTCAAATGTACATAAAGCAGTGTTTAAAGTTAAAATTATTGATTTAAGGAGTATATTTGTATTAGTAAGGTCAGGCTACCATAACAAAGTGCAATAGACTGGGTGTCTTAAACAACAGGAATTTATCTGTCACAGTTCTGGAAGGTAGAAAGTTCAAAATCAAGGCACTGGCTAACTCACTGCCCAGGTGGGGGCTCACTTCCTGACTTGCCAATGCTACTGTCTCACTGTGTCTTCCTGGGGCTGAGAGAGAAAGAAGCAGCAAGTTCTCTGGTGTCTCTTCCTATAAGGGCACTAATCCCATCATGAGGGGTCCACCTCATGACATTATCTAAACCTCATCATCTCCCAAAGGCCACACTTCCAAATATCATCACATAGATAGGGTTAGGGCTTCAACATATGAATTGTGGCACGGTGGGAGGAAATTCCTTCCATAACAATATTGAAAAAGTTTAACATATTATTGTGATTGTTCTTTCTTTCTTTCTTTCTATTTATTTTTTATCTCCCACTTATGAGTGAGGACATGCAATATTTCTCTTTCTGTGCCAAGAAGAAATAGAAAACCTGAGCAGACCAATAATAAGCAATGAGATTAAAAGAGTATTCAGTACTCTCCCAACAAAGAAGAGCCCAGGACCAGATGGCTTCACTACTTTACCAAATCTTTTAAAGGACAGTTAATATCAATCCTTTCCAAACTATTCCAAAACATTGAAATAGGGGCCATTCTCTCAAATTCATTCTATGAGGCCAGCATCACCCAGATACCAAAATCAGACAAAGACACAACAAAAAAAGAAAGCTATAGGCTTATATCCTTGATGAACATAGACACAAAAATCCTCAAAAAAATATTAGCAAACACAATACAACAGCACATCAATATTGATTTGATCATCACAACACAAATACTGATAGTCAACTTTGTACCCCATAAATATGTATAAATAAAAATAAAAATAAGTTATACATTTTTGTGGGGTGAATAGTTGAAATCAATACATGTGTACAATACCTGATGATCAAATCAGGATAATTAGTACTCATCTTTACGAAATGCAATCATTCTTCATGACACTTAACCGATTTCTCACTAATCACCACCCCCTTTCTAAATCTAATAACCACAGTTTTGTTCTCTCTTTTCAAAAGTTTCTTCTGGGTTCAGTCTTGGTACTATGCATGTATGCAGAAATTTACTCATTTCCTCCAGATTTTCAAATTCTTTGACGTATGATTGTTCATAATAGTCTCTAATTATTCTTTGTATTTCTGTGGTATCAGTTGTAATGTCTCCTTTTTCATTGCTGATTTTTGTATGTACCTTATAAAAATATTCCATATTTTAGGTTTTTCCTATCATTGCTTTTTGATTTTAGCTGTATATTAATAATCTCTCTCCTTCTAAAGTTTTACTTTGATTTCCTGTGACTTTTCTTGCTTCACAAAGTGAAAACTGCTATTACTAACTTTTAGCATTTCCTCTTTTTCAATATTTCTGTGCCAGGCTTATTTCACTTAACATCATTTTCTCCAAGTTCATCAAATGACAGAATTTCATTTCTTTTTTACTGCCGAGTAGGATTCCATTGTATAATTATATATACCAACCACATTGTTCTCATCCAGTTGTCAATAAATGAACATTTAAGTTGGTTCCATACCTTGACTATTGTAAATAGAGCTACAATGAACATGGGAGGGCAGGTATCCATTCAACATGATAATTTCCCTTGCTTTGGGTATATACCCAGTAGTGGGATTGCTGAATTATATGGCAGTTCTATCTGATATTGTTTGAGAAACCTCCATGATATTTTCCATAATGGCTCCACTAATTTATAGTCACCAACAGTATAGAAAGGCTCCCCTTTCTCTACATCCTTGCTAACATTTGTTATTCTCTGTTTTTGATAATAGCCAGTCTGACTAGGGTTAGACATTACGTCAGTGTTATTTTGATTTGCATTTCCCTGATGTTTAGTGATGCTGGGCATTTTATCATGTATCTTTTGGCCATTTTATGTCTGACTTTGAGAAATTTTGATTCAGCTCCTTTGGCAATTTTTTATTTTTATTTTTTTTAGTTATGAATTTGTTTGATGTCCTTATATATTTGGATATTAATCCCTTGTTGGAAGTATAGTATACAAATATTTTTCCCACTCTGTAGGATGTCTTTTCACTCTGTTGATTGTTTCTTCTGTGCTGTAGAAGTTTTTTAGTTTGATATAATTCCATTTGTTTACTTTTTTGTTGTTGCTTGTACTTTTGAGGCCTTAATTCATAAAGTCTTTGCCCAATTCTACATCGTGAAATGTTTCCCCTGTTTTCTTCTAGTTTTATTGATTCAACTCTTATACTTAAGTTTTTAATCCATTTTGAGTTGATTTTATATGGTGGAAGGTATGGATCTAGTTTCATTATTCCACACATGGAAATCCATCCAGTTTTCCCAGCACCATTTATTGAAGAGGCTTTCCCCAGTGTATGTACTTGGTCACTTTAACTAAGATCAGTTGGCTATAAGTACATGGGTTATTTTCTGGGTTCTCTATTCTGTTCCATTGGTCCATATGTCTGCTTTTAAGTAATTACCATGCTATTTTGGTTACTATAGCTTTGTAGCATAATCTGAAGTCAGGTAGTGTAATGCCTCCAGCTTTAATTTTTTGCTCAGCACTGCTTTGGCTGTTTGGGGTCTTTTGTTGTTCCATACAATGTTAGAGTTGCTTTTTCTATTTCTGTGAAGAAAGTCAAAGATATTTTGATGGGGATTGCCTTAAATCTGAAGATCACTTTGGGTACTATGAACATATCCACAATGTTAATTTTTCCAATCCACAAATATGGAATGCCTTCTCATCTTTTTGTGTCCTATTTAATCTCCTTCAGCAGAGACTTGTAATTCTGGTGGTAGAGATCTGTCATCTCCTTGGTTAAATTTACTCCAAGGTATTTTATTTTTTAGTAGCTATTGTAAATGGGTACATTTACTTGATTTCTTTTTCTACACTGAATTTTGTATATTGATTTTATATCCTGCAAATTTACTGAATTTGTTTATCAGCTCTAAGAGTTTTGTGGTAGAGTTTTCAGGTTTTTCTACATATAGGATTATGTCACCTGCAAATAGGGACAATCTGACTTCATCTTTTCTAATTTGGATGCCCTTTATTTCTTTCTCTTTCCTGAATGCTCATCCAAATATATCTAATACTATGTCAAATAGGAGTGGTTAGAGTGGGCATCCTTGTTTTATTCCTGATATTAAAGGAAAAGCTCTCAGTTTTTTCCTTTATCTCTTCATCCCCACTCAGGATGATTTGGGAAGTGGGTTTGTCATATATGGCTTTTAATGTGTTGAGATATTTTCCTTCTATACTTAATTTATTGGGGTGCTTTATCATGAAGGAATGTTGAATTTTGTCAAATGCTTTTTCTGCATCTCTTGAGATAACGATATACCTTTTGTTCTTGATTTTGTTGATGTGGTGTATTACATTTGTTGACTTGCACATGTTGAAGCATCTTTGCATACTAGGAGTGAATCCCACTTGATCATGTTGTATAATCTTTTTGATGTTTCATTGTATTTGTTTGCAAATGTTTTGTTGAGGAATTTTCCATCTGTGTTCATCAAGGATATTGGCCTGCTGTTTTCATTTTTGCTCTTGTTTTTGTCTGATTTTGGTATTAGGGTGATACTGGCCTCATAAAATGAGTTTAGGAGAGTATTACTCTGTTTCCATTGCTTATAACACAGTAATTAGAACTGGGTAATTTATAAAGAAAATGAAATTTATTGCTTACATTTTCTGAGACTGGGAAGTCCAAAGTCCATCTGGTGGTGGCAACAGTGACCCAAGGGTCTCAAATTTCAAGATGGTGGAAGTCAAGAGTACAGAGGGAAAGAAAGACAGACTCTCCTCTTTTAAAGCCCTCAGACCCATGCCCCTGACTGCCATTTTTAATCCATTCACTACAGCACAATCTTACAATCCAATCACCTCTGCAAGGCTCCACCATTTACCTACCATAGTAGGATTTCCCACCCTCTTAACAGTCACAGTGGGAGCTAAGTTTCTAATACATAAAACTTGGAGGATACAGTTCAAGCTTCATTGAGTTTTGGGGGGACATAATTCAATCCACTACAGGGAGAATAGCTTCTGTTTCAATTTTTTGAATAGTTTGAAAATAATTGGAATTAATACATCTTTAATTGTTTGGTAGAATTCAGCAATGAAGCTATTTTGTCCTGAGTTTTTCCTTGTCTGGAGACTACTGATTACTGCTGCAATCTTTTTGCTTGTTATTGGTCTGTTGAGATTTTCTATTTCTTCTTGTTTCAGTCATGGTAGTCTGTATGTGTTCAGAAATTTATCCGTTTCCTCCAGGTTTTCAAATTTGTTGTTATATAGTTGTTCATAATAGTCTGTAATGATTCTTTGTACTTCTGTGACATCAGCTGCAATATCTTCTTTTTAATTTCTGATTTTTGTTGAGTCTTTTCTCTTCTTTATTTTTAGTAAGACTAGCTAATGTTTTGTCGATTTTGTTTATCTTCTCAAAAAAGCCAACTTTTTTTTGGATGTTCTTTTGTATCAGTTTTTGGTCTCTATTTCATTTAGTTCTGCTTTAATCTTAATTATTTCTTTCTGTCTATTATTTTGGGATTGTTCTTATTTTTATAGTTCTTTGAGATGTAACATTTGGTTTTGTATTTGAAATCCTTCTATTCTTTTGATGTAAGCTTTAATAGCAATGAACTTCCCTCTTAGTACTACTTTAGCACTACTTCACAGGTTTTGGTATAATTATTCTTCAATTTCATTAGTTTTAAGAATTTTTTTGATTTTCTGTTTTTTTTTTTTTTTTTTTTGACCCAAAGGCCATTCAGTAGAACATTTTTTAATTTTCATGTATTTGTGTAGTTTCCAAAGTTTTGCTTGTTATTGATTTCTGGTTTTAATTGGTTGTATTCTGAAAAGATACTAGAAATTATTTCAATTGTTTAAAATTTGTTGAGACTTTATTTGTGACCTAACATGTGGTCTATCCTGGAGATTATTTCACATGCTTATGAGAAGATAGTTTATTCTGTAGTTGTTGGGTGGAATGTTCTTTGGATGTTGGCCAAATCCAATTGATGTAAAGTATAGTTTAAGGCCTGTGTTTCTCTATTGATTTGTTGCCAATATGTTCTGTGCACTGTTGAGAGAGGGGTGTTGAGATCTCCAATGATTATTGTCTTGAGATCTATCTCTCTTTAGGTTTAACAGTGTTTGCTCCTTCTGGAACATCCCTGATTCAGGTGTTTGTGTGCTTAAGGTTGTCTGAAAGCTTTCATACATTTTCATCATTTTTAAAATTCTTTTTTCTTTTTCTTTGTCCACCTGAGTTATTTCAAAAAGGCTGTCTTTGAGATTATAAATTCTTTCTTCTGCTTGCTCTAGCCTGATGCTTAAACTCTCAGTCATACTTTTTATTTCACTGAATTAATCTTTCAGTTCCAGGAGCTCTGTTATATTCTTTTTTAGGTATTTATCCTTTGTTAATTTCCTCCTTCATATCCTGGATTGTTTTTCTCATTTTGTTGTGTCATCTATCTGAGTCTTCTTGTATGTCATTGAGTTTCCTTAATATTGTTCTTTAGGATTCATTTCAGACATTTCAAGGGATTTTTGCTGTGTGGGACCTTGTCCTTGAGAGTTATTATAGTCATTTTGTGGTGTTACATTTTCTTGTTTCTTTGTATTTCTAGTAACTTTTCAATGATGTCTGGTAATCTGGTAGAGTAGTTGCTTCTTTTATTACTTCAGAGTGGTTTTTGAGGAGAGAGACTCCTTCCTGTAAATGTGTTTTGTTTTGACCATTGGGTATTTTATTTTATTTTATTTTATTTAGTTTTGGTTCTGGGTAAAGGCAGTAGTGTAGTGTCCATGTTGTTATTTTGGCCATATTCAGAGTTCAGTTGTCTGTGAGTGCCTCCATGGCCTAGGCACTGGGGCACTCACTGGCTTCTTGCTGATATAAATGACACTGTGTTGGGTTATCAAGGTCATGGGAGAGATCTCAAACTTGGGAGAAGTGCCTGGGTGCCCTGTCTCTCCTTGGTTGAGCTGCATGACCTTAGGAGGTTTTGCTGACACTTTGGCAAGTGTTGTGTGATCCTGATAGGTATACTTGTGTGTACTAAACTTCCTCAGCTTGATTGGATGGCCCAGAGTAAGGTTTCTCTTTCCTATTTCCTGCAGTCAGAGACTTCTCCTAGTCCTTGCTTGTCCCTCTTTCTTTCTGCCTGATAAAATGTGTAAACACCTGAATCTGGGTGATGTGGAGCTGGTGGTACCCAGGCTGAGTGTTGGAAGGGAGAGGGATGGACTACTGTGCGATGAGAAGGACAGCAGCAGTGTCGGTACTCCTGGGCTGGGCAGTGGAAATGGCAGTGGCTATGAGTTCATGCTTTCCTCTGTAATTTGGGTGCTGGACTGCCAAGGGCAGGGTTGCTAAACCACTTCTCAGGAAGTGAACAAGGCCACTAGGTGGAGCTGCAGTTAGGGATCCCATCTAGCTGCTGCTTCCAATGAAAATAAACATATTCTAGTTAATTCCTATTGTAGAATATAAATGCATTTTTGTAAACGTATTTTATTCTAACTTATCTTTTTATAAACCACACAAATATAAACTAAGCAGGTCTTGGGAATAAAAGAAAATAATTCAGTTTTTTTTTTTAATAATAAAGTGAAGGAATATTTAATAAAGTAATGACAAATAATGTACATATTACAGATATGTTAGATGAGATTAATGGAGGAAATCCTAACTAGTAAAGGGTACAAGTGATTTTAGGTCAATAAAACAATAATTTTATGCGTAAGATAATATATTATCTTCATAGATGTAGATGAGCTATTTCCCCTAACAAGAAAAGCTCAGGGTATATATGGGCTCCAGATTAACAGATTAAGCTGAGAAGACAATCTTTTTTCATTCCGTTTCTCAGACACCCATTCATTCCTAATAAATCCCAGATTGTTTTTGTGACATACCTGCAGAGGCCGTGATGTTAACTGATTTCAAACTGTACCAGCCATGTAGCTACCAAAGGTAAAGATAATTTGAGGGCCGTCAGTGTTCTTTTTATCCATTCCTTGACCTGCAACTTTACATCTCAGCATTTACTCTGAGAGTTACTTAAAGGCACTAGAGGCATCGACACAATCTTTAGACCTTACTTTCACTTCAGTAACAGGTGGAAAACTAATTGCCACTTACTCTCCTAAATTCCAGCAGTTTATCTCTTTGTACACTTTGAATAGATTAAAATATACAGCTGTATACTGATTATGGTCAGTCCAGTTACATTGCCCAGATCATAAACATTTTCAGTAGTTCATACTGAGAAAGACCTATATATAAATAAATATTCAAAAGCATAAATTGCCTGGATGAACCAAAACATGACCTAAAAATTGACATATGGTAATAATAATAACAATAATACACTCTCTAATGTGTTATTGAATGGCAAGGGCAAATGATGAAGACACCACCTGTAATCATCAAATATTTTCAAATACGGTTTTGTCGGATTTAAAGGGAAACCACTCAGTAAGGTATTTTGAGTGTAAATCCCTTGAGGAGGAGAAAAATAGTTAAAGTACCTAATTTTGTTCTGGTAATGTTTCAAAACGAAAAGAAATTCAGGTTAAAATCTGGAAATGACTCAATTCAGAAACTTGGAACAATATTATTATTTTTCTCTTTTTTTTTCTTTCTGATATAATGATCTCTGTATACATTTCCATTAAAAACAAACATCATCAGAAGTCTCGTTTAATACAGTGAACATGTATTCACTGTATTAAATGTTTGATAAAAACTCTATTTCCTACATTATAAATACCAATTTATTCTTTAAGACTCAATATTAGTGTCTCTCTCTCAATATGGTCACGATTTCTTTTTTAAGCCTCAGTGGTCCCCAAAATACTTTATAAATATACTTACTTTGTTTATAATTTTTTTCACATCACGTCGTTAATAAGTACTTATGAATTTTCTTTACACATCTTTTTTCTCAGTATAGTACATATAAAATGAAATATAATAAATCAAGATTAACATAAAAAGCATTTTTAGGCTTATTTTTTAAATAAAAAATGACTTTTAAAGAATATGCAAAATGAAAATAATGAAATCAACCAGTTATTTTACACGTGTGTGTAAATGTACTTAGCAATATAATTAGAAAATGATTTACTAAACCAACCTAATTAAAACATTTTTTCACAGAAATTGGAAAACAATAAAACAGAATTAAGAGGTAATTAAGCCAAAGTCAAATATGTGTATATCTGTATTGACCTTGCATACATTCCCATATAGTCATCATTTATTAATTATATGTGTATAACATATATATAATTAATTTTATATGCAGACATATATACACACACATATATGAGGATATACGAGGTTATATACATGAAGGTACATCAAAAAGTTTGTGGAAAAATAGAATTAAAAGATAATGCAAATCTTCCCACGAACTTTTTGAAGTACTCCGTATACACACATAGACAGTGTGTGTGTGTGTGTGTGTGTGTGTGTGTGTGTGTGTGTGTGTGTGTGTGTGTGTGTGTGTGTGTGTGTGTGTGTGTTTGAGAGAGAGGGAGAGATATGAAGTCACTTATATAGTGCTCATGTGTATACTTAGGCCGTCCCATTATTAGTCAAGCTTCTCTCCTTATTTCTTAAATGAATAATGTCTACAACTGATTAATACTATATATATAGTAATTATAAAACTGCTACAATAAGGTAGTTCCTTTTACTAAATGAACGTTGTGTTGGTAAGAATGAGTATTCCTCTTTTTTCTGAGAATTCTCAAAGATGTTAAGCTGAGTGAACTATTATGTAAGTCCTAGACATTTTTATCATTTATGATTTTTTATTTTATTACTTTTCCAAATTTTGATTTTGTATAAATGAGTATTAAAAATATAGACATTTGTATGTATATTTGAAAGGGAAGAATGGGGAATTTAGATGTCTTGCATAAACCACTGAGATGGCATTTAAATAACCACTAAAGTCTTGATTCTTTAATAGGTGGTTAGTCATTCTTGCAAATAAAATTTTTCATTTTGATTCATATAGCGGTCTTTCCCACAAAAGCCTGTATTTCACAACTTCTGATGGATTTGACATATCATAAAGAATTTTGTTATATAAATTGAGGAATGTAGTAAATATGGATTGTATTTTGTTTATATTTTGTATAAGTAATTTTAATATATGTGTGTGTTTTATAGAAGGACAAAATTGTGCAATAAATATTTTTACTTAAAATCATGCCTCATGAATGATTCAAGAATAAAAATTGTCTGCATATTATTTTTGAGCAGTGAAAAAAATTCCCTGTAGTTACTTAAATCAAAAATGACAAAATACATTTTCTTCAAACTTCCTGAATTATTTTATTCTAGGTTAAGAACCAGAATGATGAAGTTTAGCCCCAAAGGTCTTCTGTGGAAAAGCTATAAGCCATGGAAAATGGGGCTTAAATTCAAAGTGCCATCTCAGAAAGCATAATAAAAATAGATTTTCGGTCTGCCCCAAACAGGAGCGGCAATGCCATAAAATATAAAATATTGGGAGTACGGTATTGCCATCTTTAATTTTTATAGTGGAGTTTTTCCTGGACCTTCCTCTATACTAGAAAATAACCTTATATCCCATGAAAGTTATCCACTTCATTTAACAGATCTAAAACCTTGGATAAAGCCTCAAAATAAGTGGATAAAATGTAATAATTCTGAAGATTAGAAAACAGTGTTGCAAATTATATTGCCATACAAAAGAATTCAAAATGACATGAATAATTGGAAATCATTTGAAATATCACTTTAATGGAATCTAAATCTAAATATTCAATCTAAATTCAATCTAAATATGATGAATGAGGATAGAATGGAAAGTACCACAATTGATAGACTTAGCTATGGCTTTACAAACCAAATTCCCTACCGTTGATTACACCCAATTAAGGAGCACTCTCTCATGTGGAGTTCAGTGATTCATTCTTGTATCATATTGCTTTGTCTATTGCTTGCCATAATTTATCTGAATAAAGACTCAGGGTTTGATTAAGGGAGTGGGATTGGATCTATCTATAGTAAGTGTATTTGAAAGTGTAGCATTAACCAGAATGAGAGTTTGCTGTCAGAGACTATTACCTGAAAAAATCTTGAATTTCTACACTGATGGCCTGCCTGCATGCATATGTGAGTACACCCCATTCTTTTATGACATGATCCTATTATTATATATATTTTTTTCCTGCCATAAATTTTGTTCCATGTTGCACCCATCTGCAGGCCACACTATCCCACATAAAACCAAGTTAAATCGGCTGTTAGTCAGTTCTTTATAAAAGACATCCACTTTGTCTAATTGTTCCTCTGACATGTATTTTCATAACATATATATAACAATGTTGTGTAATTTTTACATTAGTAAATATCAATAAACATTTAAACTGTAAGGCTTAAACATTCAGTCTATCATAACAATAAAATCAACAGTGACAGCCGTTCTGACACTGAGTTTATAATAAGATGTAAACTTACATTTTATTATGTAAAATGGGTACAGTTAAAGGATGAGAGTCTTTATATCATCAGATCAACAATTCATGATATTTCTAACATAAAGGCTAGTTATATTTCAAACATGGGCATTTATTAAAAATACAAACTAGTGGACTCCAACAAAAATGGTTTAGTGAATTCCAATAAAACTGTTTCTCACTTTACATATCTGATTATGGGATTTTCTTAAGTAGCACTTTATTGTTGCCATATAAATCTTTAATTTGCAATCAAAACAATTTTTTAGGGTGAAGTGAAGCTGAATCTCTCTAAGTGTTTTGTATCCATTTGCTGTTGAAACATCTGCTCTTTATTTATTTATTTATATTGATTGATTGATTGATTGATTGATTGATTTTTTAAAGATGACCTGTAAGGGGATCTTAACCCTTGACTTGGTGTTATCAGCACCACACTCTCCCGAGTGAGCCACGGGCTGGCCCAAACATCTGCTCTTTAAAAAAATGTTTTCTCTGGTCAGAGTTTTTTTCTAAGTGTCCAGAATAATAAAGGTCAAGCAGTACACATTATACCACACAAAACAAAGGCTCTGGCTGCCGGAAACCAATGTGCTGCTTTCTTCTTTCTCAGGACTACTATCCCTGAGGACTTGTTTTGTGTGCCTCTGGTATTGGACGTAGGTTTCCAAGCAAAGGGCAGCCTATCAATTCTACAAGGAATTGATGTTCATTCTCTACTCGACATTAGGTACCACATAACCCAACTGGCCCCATATTTTGAACATTGTAACTAATCTTGTTAGAAATATTGAGAAAAAATGTCAATTATGTGGGATCGTGGCAGTGGGGGAGACTATATTTGTGTGGAGGCCCATATTTGTTTTTACTATTGAACCTACATTGACACATCACTATTACCTAAGTATAATAACATCCCTATGGTTACATTAGAGTTCACTCTTGGTGTTGTACATTCTATAGGTTTTGACAAGTATACAATGTTATGTATCCACCATTACAGCATCATAGTGTAATAGTTTCACTGCCCTAAAAGTAGTGGAATAGTTTCACTGCCCTAAAAATCCTTTGTGTTCTGCCTATTCATCTTTTTTTCCCCACAACTACTGATATTTTATTGTCTCCATAGTCATCTTTTCACAATACCTTATAGTTGGTTGGAATCATGCAGAATGTAGGTTTTCCAGAACGCATTCTTTCACTGAGTAGTATGCATTTAAGCTTCCTCCACATATTTGCATGGCTTGATAGCTCATTTCTTTTTAGTGCTGCATAATATTCCACTAAGTGGATATACCACAATTTATTTATACATTCACCAAATGAAGGGCATATTGGTTACTTCCAAGTTTAAGCAATTGCAAATAAAGCTGCTAGAAACATTTGTGTGCAGATATTCATGTGGACATAAATTTTCAGCTCATTTGGGTAAATACCAAGGAATATGACTGCTGGATTGGATGGTAAGTGTTTATTTAGTTTTGTCTTCCAAAGTGGCTGTACGGTTTTGCATTCCCATCAGCAGTGAATGAGAGTTCCTGTTGCTCCACCTTCTTATCAGCATTTTGTGCTGTCAGTGTTCCGGCCATTTTTTAAATTTGCATTTCCCTAATAACATATGATGTTGAACACCTTTTCACATGCTTATTTGTCATCAGTATATCTTCTTTGGTGCAGTTATCTGTTAAATTGTTTTGCCTAGTTTTTAATTGTGTTCTTTGTTGGTTTTTTCCTTATTGTTGAGCTTTAAGAGGTTTTTTTTTTTTTTTTGTATATTTTGGACACCTTTATCAGATATGTCTTTTGCAAATATTTTTTTCCCAATCTGTGACTTGGATATTTCAGCTTATTAATTATTTCTTTCAAGTATTATGCCTTTGACCTTGCATTTACAAAGTTGCCACTTTGCCCAAGGTCATCTAGATTTTCTCTTATGCTATCTTCTAGGAGTTTATAATTTGCACATTACATTTATGTCTATGATCTATTTTTAGTTAATTTTTGTGAAGGTGTAAGTTCTGTGTTTAGATTCATTTTTTTAAATGTAGATGTCCAGTTGTTTCATAGCCATTTCTTGAAAAGACTATCTTTTCTCTATTGCATTGCCTTTGCTCTTTTGCCAAAAATTAGTTAAGCATATTTATGTAAAGCTATTTCTAGGTTCCTATTGTGTTCCCTAGATTTGTCGATTCTTTTACCAATACCTGAAGGTCTTGACTGCTGAAGATTCATGTTGTCTTGAAGTAGGTAGTCAGTTCTCCAACTCAGTTCTTCTCCTTCAAGGTTGTGTTGGCTATTCTGGGTCTTTTGCCTCTCAGTATAAACTTTAGAATGATTGCTCTCTCTTGAATATTTTTTTATTTTTTTTATTTTTATTGTTTACTAGTTGCTATGAGTAACATAATGCACCATCAAAAATATTCATGTTCTACTTCCAACAGCCAGCACACATGTTACTGTACCTGGCAAAAGACTTTGTAGATGTGCTTAACTAAAGTAGCTTGAGATGGATAGATTATCCTGGAATATTGAGATGGGCTTGATGTAATCACATGAATCTCTAAAAGAAAGAAAGAACAGTGTCAGAGTTGGAGAAAGATATTTCCTGATGTAAAAAGAGGTCAAAATGATGCAGCCACAAGCTGAGAATTACAGATAGCTGCAAAAATGTGAAAAAGTCCAAAAAAAAAAAAAAAAATCTTCTGTAGAGCCTCCAAAAAAGCATACAGCTCTGCTGACACATTCATTTTATCTCTGTTAAACTCATTTCAGACTTCTGACAGCCACATAGTAAGACAATACATTTGTTGTGTTTTATGCCCCTAACTTTGTTGTAGTTTGTTACAACAGCATTAGGAAACTAATACACTAGTCAATAATATACTTAAGAATTCGGAGAGGTTTGTGATTGGTGTAAGTCAATTTAACAATATAGTTATTTGTTTATCAATCACTATATTTTCATAAAACGACATAAGGATTATTAGAGATAAAAAGTTATTTTTGATATCTTAAGAATTCTTGAAATTATACCACTTTCTGATATGCTTTCACTATAAACAATCAAGTATATTCTGCAAACACACGGTGTGTGTGCATGTGTGTACATCTACATTTTAAAAGATAAATTGTGTCCATCTATGGCAGATTACATGATTCAAAGAATTTTATTATCATTCCTTTTTTTCCCAGTGTGATCTATTCTATTTTCATAAAATTTTTCCTTGTACTGCTAATTTAAAATTTTTAGTTTACTATTTTGCAAATAGACTATTCTCTGTTCTGAACCTAATACATTTTGGTCAACGTTCTAAAGAAAACACTAAAAACTCTACAGTTATTAAATAGATTGAATTAATTACTTATATAAAGTAGTGTATAAAAAGGAAATTAATTTTCTCAAATTATTTATGATATTTTCACATAGAAATAAGTATAAAACTACCTTTTTGGAAACAAACTTAAATTTGACATTGTTTTGATGCAAGAATCTCCACATTATTTTTTTTATATCAAAATACTTCATAATATGTGAATTGTGCTTAAAAATTATATTTATTCAAGTGAAAATATTTGCTAAATATTTTTAGTCTAAATGACTATTTTCGAATGCCATTGTACAATATTTTGAGAAAAAACGGGAAAGTTTGTAGCCTATATAATTTAGAATTTATCTTGTAGTAAACATTATTGGTCCACAATGTAGCTACTTCATATTACATTCAAACTCTAGTTCATGCTTGGTTATAAATGCTAGGTACAAAATCGCACGATTCTTTTTTAATTGAAGCAAGTTAAATTGTTTCAAAAATTTAAATTGCTAAAATATTTGTATTTGTTAAAAGAGATATGCATTCTCCTCAGCCCTTGAAGGAAATAGGAAAGCCTGTTTTTACTTTAATCCAAACCTGGATGTCTAGTTGAGGTAATTTTGCTTCAATGGCACTTTGAAGGTAAGAGGTCCTTGTATTCCCCTCCATCAGCTGAAAGCAATGAAGCATTACAATTCTCTGCCCATCCTATTAATAGACTTGCTACTGAAGCAGAAGAAATTCAAGGCCTGTTTTAGGTCTTGGAGAACTTTATGACAGTATCACCAGCAATAGACCATAAAAAAACCTAACAAAGCAAAATCTACTTTTTGATGTAATAGGAGATTTAGTTTGCTTATCAAACTCTATACCGATCTAGCAGTTTTCCTTTCTCAAGCTAACAACACAATGCATAAATTATCTTTTACCCTGTGTTTTTAAGTTGAGAAAGAAGCTTTTTTTAAAATGTCAATATTCCTAAGAGAATATGTCAACATTTTGATAATTTAATAATAAATAATTTGAAATGAATATATTTTTTTTTCTGAATTTGTTACTATTAAAAATGAAACATGATTTGGGGGGAAATGATTATTGTAAGCTATATTAGTTAGTTATTTTTTCCTATAATTTCTCAAATTTACATGCAAATATATCAAGCAGTCTTTATAAAGCTTTAACTTAATATAACTATGGAACATATCTAAATATAACATCTTGTATTGGTTCTGCAAAGATTCCAAAACTAAGCACAAATACCCACTGTACTCTACTTGCTAAAGATGTTGAAAAAAGTGCATTGCCACACTTAGAAAAGAGATATTGACATATTATGAATTCCAGTGAGAATTTGATTTTTTTCTTCATATATCTGCTTTACTTTCTCATTAGTAAAACTTTTGTGTACAGTTGGGAAGGGATTAAACCTCATCCATATATCTGGAAGTGGTCTCTAAGAAAACTAAACCTGTGTAACCTCTCCAGGCTATATATTAGACTACTTTGAAAAGTTTTTTTGTTTTTTTTTTAACATCCAGTTTTGTTATATTGATAATATAAACCTCTAACCAAATAGTAATATACCTTCAGTGACTGATGGAGTAAGTAGGTCTAGGAGGGGATTATTAGCATCAGTATAACTTTTAAAGTTCACACATGATTTTAATTTGGAGCCCATATTTAAAACCACTGGATTAAACTATTCCAGAAAATCCTATCAATCTTGTCAATTGAAAATACTTCAGTATTTATGTGCTAAATAATTATGTGAATTTTGTGTGTATTTGACATAAAACCTTCGAACTTTTGTATAGATAATTATTTAACTATAACCTGTCAGTATTAATTAGAACAGTTTCAGTTTTAGAACTGAAATTATATTTTAAAAGTAAGGAGATAATAAATTTAATCTCTTGCCTTATAACCACATATTTATGCCCTGAAATTTTGGATAAATTTGCACTACAGGTTCACATGTACCCCTTAACCATGCTTCACAAACTTCTGTAGATATACTGTATTTAATTATTTGATTAATCACAAAAGCATGAAAATCAAGTTTAACTTCATTTTGTAGAAACCCACCACAAAAGGTACCAAAGTAATGTTTTAATATTTTCTGAGGATATAAACAACTTTTTGTTGATATTTTTATTTTAATAAGTGAATTATGTCTGCAAAAAAGAAATGGAATAAAATATTTTGAAATAAAGTGTCAGCAGTTTGGTCACACTTGCCATTCCAGTTCATTTAAAACAAGACACATATGTACCAGAATATACTGTGCATCATTTTATTGTTTTTTTTTTTTTTTTTTTTGCAGTTAAAAACACGTGCATACACACATACAATGTTGTAAAAGAAAGTTAAAATGTTTAATGTTTGCCTGGTGTATTCTCATGGTACAGAACACAATGCAAATTAAAATAATAATAATAATAATAAATTAATTAATTAGCATCTATTATACACATTTGTGTACATTAACTGTCATTCAGTCTGTAACTTCCTTATATAATACTTTATATAATAAAGTATTATAACCATAGTAAGTAAATTCCTATGAATTTAGACATGGCTATTTCAAGTCCCATGAAAATGTGTTGTCTTAAGGGTTATAATAGAAGATAAAATATCTACAGCAGCTATAACTACCAAGATACCATGGTCATATAGATCATTCATAAATCCTATCAACCATGGTTATTCTTATCAAAAGAGTAATAGCCGCTTTATAAGTTATCATGAGGTTATAAAGCAGTTGGCAATCTTATGAACCATATCCACTTAATTTATGGGGGACATGCACCAATATTTGCTTTATGGGATTTATGAGCATGTCAGTAGAAAGACATATATATATATGCACAAAATAATTGCAATAGCAGTAATATCTTTAATTTTATACTTATGCAAAACATCTTGTCTAATCCATTTATGGAAAATAATACATCTGTACCTCTTAACTTTCAAAAATGTTAACTAAAAACATTTTTATAGCTGTTATGCATATCCTTACAGTTCCACAATAGTCTATTTCCTCAAAAACATATAGTGAAATTATATATTACAAATTCAGTAACTAATAGTATTACATCTGTTTTTCCATAGTTGCAGTTAAAAGTTATACCTCTTAAGGAACTATAATTTATGTTTTTAATTTTATGCATAATAATTCATCGAAAGTGCAAAACACTCTTTTGGTCAAAATCTACTTTGAAAAATGTTTATGCTTTTGCTTTTTGAAGATAGAAAATTAAGTCAAATATTGCAAAATTGTTTACCTCACTAGAATATATTTTATTTCCATGACACACTATGCATTTAATTTTTATATTTTAAAAGCTTTATAAACAATATTTTAAAAATTTAATTTATGCCAACATTTATCAAACCTTTATCTAAAAGATGCATCAAAAACTAACAGAGCACAGGGGAAGAAGTTCATTCTAGCAGAATAACACGTACAGAAGCCCTGCAGTAAGTCTTGGAAGTATTACCCAGAGCAATCAGGCAAGAGAAAGAATAAAAGGCATCCAATTTGGAAAAGACAATGTCAAATTGCCACTGTTCACAGATGACATGATTCTGCATTTAGAAAAATCCATAACCTCTACCAAAAAACTCCTAGAGCTCAAAAACAAATTCAGTAAAGTCGTAGGGTACAAAATCAATACACAAAAATCAGTAGCATTGTTACATACCAATGGTGAACAAGCAGAAAAAGAAATCAAGAAAGTAAGGCCATTCACAATAGCTACCAAAAGAAAAAAAACACCTAGGAATAAATTTAACCAAAGAGGTAAAAGATCTCTACAATGAGAACTACAAAACACTGCTGAAAAAATTAAAGAGTACACAAAAAGAGGAAAAGACATTCCATGTTCACAGATTAGAAGAATTAACATTGTGAAAATGTCCATATTACCCAAAGCTATCCATAGACTCAATTCAATCCCCATCAAAATACCAACAGCATTCTTCACAGAAGTAGAAAAAAAATCCTAAAATTCATATGAAACAACAAAAGAGCCTGAATAGCCAAAGCAATCCTGAGCAAAAATAAATAAATAAATAAAACCAGAGACATTACAGTACTGGACTTCAAACTATACTACAAAGCTGCAGTAACCAAAACAGCATGGTACTGGTATAAAAACAGACACATGGACCAATGGAACAGAATAGAGAACCCAGAAATCAACCCAGGTACTTACAGCCAACTGCTATTTGACAAAGACACCAAGAACAAACATTAGAGAAAGGACAGCCTCTTTAGTAAATGGTGCTGGAAAAATTGCATATTTACACATACAAGAGTGAAACTAGACCCGTATCTCATGCCTTATACCAAAATCAACTCAAAAGGTATTAATGACTTAAGTATAAGACCTGAAACAATAAAACTCCAAGAAGAAAACATATAACCTCATTTAACTTAATTTATCTCTTTAAAGACCCTATATACAAATTTAGTCACATTCCTAAGTACTGGGGGTTAAGATTTCAACATATGAATTTTGGAGAAACACAACTCAGCCCATAATAATATTCTAACTTAAAATAATCCCTACCAAGTATTGTGTGGAAAAGCATGTTAGAAAACTACACAGTATTATAAAATATTCATTTTGAGTGATAATCAAAAAGAATTTAGAAATTATTTTAATTTTTTTATGACAGGCTTGTATTTTATGGATGACTAAAAATTATAATAAACTACAAATCATAACTTCTAAAATTATGAGAAACAGAAAATACCAAACTAAACAATTAAAATTGTGATGTAAATGCAAAACAGAAATAAACATTACTGGAGACACTATTAGCATAAAACATAGATTATTTGAGGGTAAAATTACTAAGAATTAAAATTGAGAACACTTTTAGATGTAAATAAAAATAGAGACTGGCCATATACTTTTATGCCTGTAACTATAAATAATGATTATCAATTTTGCTCATAAACAAAGGAATCCCAGAAAAGTCCATGTTAAAGTGATATTTTAATCAAATTCTTTTCTTGGCTCTTGTGCTGAGAGGAGGATGGTAAAAAATTCAAAATCCTTGAAGTGATTGACTGAATAAGGGCCCCAAATATGTCTATGTCCTAATCCCTGGGACCTGTAAATATGTAACTTAAATGGCAAACAGGACTTTGCACATGTGAACACATGAAGGATTTGAGGAATGAGAGATAATCCTGGATTATCGGAGTGGACCCAACATAACAAGGTCCTTTTAATGAGGAAACACAGAGGCAATGTGGCTAAGAAGGAAAGCAAAAGGAAGATTTGGTGATAGAAAGAGGAAAAGAGTTGAGATGTTGCATTGCTGCTCACTTTCAAGATGTAGAAAAAGGCCACAAATCAAGAAATGAAGACAGCCTCCAAAAACTGAAAAGGGTAACAAAAGGAATTTTCCTCCGGAGACTCCAGAAGGAACTAGCTCTGTTGACACCTTGGCTTTGCACCAATGAGACTGATTTTGTACTTCTGATCTCCAGAACTGTATGATGATAAAAGTGTGTTGTTTTAAGACACTAACTTTTTAACATGTTGTTACAACTGCTGCAGGAAACTAATGCACTTGTATGTTGAAAAGTCAATACTTAATACCAATAGCATTAGAGCTACTATAAGTAAAATAAATTGTCATAAGATTCTGACAGCTAAAGCTTTCGGCTCTTGTGATCTTATGTATGTTATTATCCCAGAATCTTAGCTATCACAGTGGAGTTGGGTTTGGGGGTGGATACCGAGTAGTTGAGGGTTAATTTGGTAGCTACCCACCACTTCTGGGTTTGAAATTCTTTAATATTAAATCATGTAACTAAGTAAAGTATGATCATAACATTGCAGTGATTATTTAAGACATGAGTTTTTGTATTATAGTTATTGCTCAGCCGTTAAAACAATTTTAGTATCTTCTTTAAATAATAATTTGAAAGTGTTTGTATAATAAATCAACCTAAACCATATGAACATTTTGTGAAAATTTATGTTTATACCTATTTCATGAAAGTAGCATCCTTAATAGGATGAATGATGGACTGAACAATCAATTTTATTGTTAATATTTCATTCTGGCATCCTACTCTATTTCAATTATGATATTTCACAAATATAAATTCTTTATGTGATTATTAGCTATGAATTTATAACAAGACAAATTATCTGAAAAGAGCACACTATTTGATAAAACTTCCTTAAACTCAGGTCAGAAATTCTGACATAAATATATATTTTTCTAAGGAAATCAACAATGTTTTCTTTTGGTTTATCATTCTTAAGACAATGTTTTTACTAGGTTTTAAGAGCTGAAAATGTAATTTAAGAATTGCTAATGAAATAAAACAGTTCAATATTCATAGAATGCACTTACCTTTTATGATGACATAAAATTTGCCAACATAAACAATTTATTAAATTTATAAACACTTAAATAAGAGTAAAATTTTAAAAAGTGATTGCATTTGCCATATGAGTGTCTAGTTTGGCTTTATGGGAGTTTATTTCCTTTTTCTCACTAACTTCACCTTTTCATACATAGATACATACATGTTTCATACATAGAAAATATAAATAAGATAAACTAATTCTTATGAAATAAAAATATTCCAAGTAAACTGACTTAGTTATTTTGAATATGATGTGTGTGTATATGTATATGCATTCTTAATAAAGTTGTTAATTTTCACTATTTTCACTATTACTTAACATGGTCTTGTTAAGACAAATACTTTGAAAAAATAACAATGAATACGAAGGCATACCCACAGAAAGAAGTGTGTATAAATATTACTATTTTTATACGTTATTATTATACAAGAAAAAAAAACTAAAACTTATCACAAATTTATTAAAATTACAACACAAGGAATCTATTACAAATCTATTGAAATTGTAAAGCAAGTTTGTAATTGTGGTAGACTGCAACAATGACCACAATTTTTTCCATCCTTGTCTGCATACCCTTTGCAATGTGACTTTGTAGCTTATCCCATGAATAGGTAGGGCCTATTTTCTTAGTCGTTCATTCAGGGTTTGGTCAGATGACTAGATGTTACCAATAAGTCATGAGCAACTGTGATACATGCAGAGATGTGAAAAGCACTTTCACATTGGAATAGTTCTCTTGCAGCTTTTGGGCTAGCCTCCTTGATGGGGGAGATACTTAAGCCTCTTGTATTGGTGTTTTCATATACAGCTTCCAAAACGGAATTTCTGAAAAGTGTATGACAGTTCCACATTGTGGTGGTTTGTTCTGATTAGGGTTAACATGTTACATCTTTCTCCATTCCTCCAATTTTAAAATATATGTCTGTATATCAAATGGCTTCTTGTGGACAACATATACTTATGTCTTGTTTTTGGCTCACTATTTTTTAAAGATAATTTAGTATACATTCATGTGGGGTACAATATTGATTTCCAATAATTGCGTACAATGTATGATGGTTAGTTCAGGATAGTTAGCGTATTCATCATTACAATATGCAATAATTCTTTGTGTCCATTAACCAAGTCCTCATTAGCCTCCCTCCTTCTCCTTGTTCCCTCTTTCCCACCACGAGTAACCATGGTTCTTTTCTCTCTTTCTAAAAGTTCAACATGTTACTGTGATTTTTGTTTCTTTCTCTCTCTCGGTCTCTTTTTTTTTTATTGTTTATTTGTTTATTTATGAATTCAGCTCCTGATTATAAGTAAGAACATGTGCTGTTTCTGTTTATGTACCTGGGTTGCTTCACTTTGGATAATTCTCTCCAGGCTCATCCATGTTGCAGCAAATGGTAGAATTTCACTCTTTGTTTTTGGCTGAGTGGTATTCCATTGTGTACATATACCACAATTTCCTTATCTAGTCATCGATTGATGAGCATTTAAGTTGGTTCCATCACCTGGCTATTGTAAATAGAGCTGCAATAAACATGGCAGTGCAGATATCTATTTGACCCGATGATTTCCAATCCTCTCTATATATCCCCAGTAGTGGGATTGCTGGATCATATGGTAGTTCTATCTGTAGTTGTTTGAGGAATCTTCATACCGTTCTTTATAATGGCTGTACTAATTTACAGTCCCAATAACAGTTCAGAAGGATTCTTCTTTCTCCACATTCTTGCCAGCACTTATTATTCTCTGTCCTTTTTATAATAGCCAGGCTGACTGGGGTGAGGTGATATCTCAAAGTGGTATTGATTTGCATTTCCCTCATGACAAGTGCTGTTGAGCATTTTTTCATAAGGTGTTGGCTATCTGTATGTCTTTCCTTGAGAAACAACTACTCAGCTCTTTTGCCTATTTTTTTTTTAATTGGATTATTTGGTTTTTTGCTGTAAAGTTGTTTGAACTCTTTGCATATTCTGGATATAGAAATAGAAAAAAGCTGTTCTAACATTTATATGAAACAACAAAAGACCTCAAATAGCCAAGGCAATCCTGTAAAACAAAGTAAAGCCAGAGGCATTACACTTCCTGACTTGAAACTATATTACAAATCTATAGTAACAAAAACAGCATGGCACTGGCATAAAAACAGACACCTGGCCCAACGAAACAGAATAGAGAACCCAGTAATCAACCCAAATAATTACATCCAACTGATCTTCAACAAAGGCACCAAGAACATACATTGGGGAAAAGACTGCCTCTTTAATAAATGATGCTGGAAAACTGGATATCCATATGTAGAAGAATGTACCTTGATCTGTACCTCTCACCATGTACGAAAATCAATGAAAAATGGATTATACACTTAAATATAAGACCTGGAAATTTAAAACTCCTGGAAGACAACATAGGGGAAATACTTCAAGATTTAGGATTGGACAAAGACTTTATGAATAACACCCAAATGCACAGACAACAAAAGAAAAAAAATAAACAAATGAGACTATATCAAACTAAAAATCTTCTGAATAGCAAAGCACACAATTAGCAGTGTGAAAAGACAGCCTACAGAATGGGAGAAAATATTTGTAAACTACACATCTGACAAGGGATTAATATCCAGAATAGACAAAGATCGTAAACAACTTTACAGCAAAAATCAAATAATCCAACTAAAAAGTGTTCTTTGGTTCACTTTGAACATTTCTGTCTTTCAATTATTGTATTTAGATCATTGGCATTTAAAGTGCTTGTTGATAATAGTAGGATTACTATCTATTATAGTTATTACTCTTTTCAATTTATCAATCTTGTCCTTTGTTCCTATTTTTGTCTTCCACTATTTTTCTGCCATTCGTGGTTTTAATTAAGCATTTTGTATAATTCAATTTTCTCTTTTTTCAGCATGTCACTTAGACTTCTTTTTTACTTTTTTACTGTGGTTCCCCTAGAGTTTGCAATATACATTTACAACTAATCTAAGTCTACTTTCAAATAATGGTATTCTGCTTCACAGATAATGCAAGTACCTTACAGTAAGAAAATATTTATAATCTCTCCTTTTCTTTCTTTGTATTACTACTGTCATTTATTTTACTCATATTTAAATTTACATAAGTATTTTGACATGCAGATATATACGTATATACACATAAGCACACACAAACAAATGAATTGTTACTATAATTTTGAACAAAATATCACTTAATAATAATAAAATAAATAAAATTATTGAGGATAATCAAAACAAAAGTTTTTATTTACCTTCACTAACTCCTTTTTCAGTGTTCTTTTTTTCTTTATGTAGATCTATATTCTTGACTTGTATTTATTTCCTTCTCGCTGAAAACTTCTTTTAACATTTCTTTCGAGGCAGGTTTACTGGCAAAAAATCCTTATTTTTTTTTTTTCTTTGTCTGAGAAAGTCTTTCTTTCTCCTTCACTTTTGAATTGATACTCTCACAGGATACAGAACTACAGGTTGAATGTGATTTTCTCTCAACAGTTTAAATATTTTACTGCACTTTCGTCTTGCATGCTTTCTAAGAAAAAGTTGAATATAATTCTCATCTTTACTCATCAATATCTGAGGTGATTTTATTTTCCACTCTGGCTTTATAAAAAAATACTTTTTGTTTATTTTCAATTTTCTGCAGTTTGAATATATTATACGTATGCACAGTTTTGTTTCTGTTTTTCTGTTTTCTTGATTTCTTTTTTTCTTATTTATTTATCTATCTATCTATCTATCTATCTATCTATCTATCTATCTATTTATTTATTTATTTTTACATTTATCTTTCCTGGTGCTCTCTGAGATTTCTGGATTTCTGGGTCTGTGGTTTGGTATCTGACATTAATATGGGTAATATGGGGGATTCTCGGTCATTATTTGCTTCAAATATTTCTTATATTTCATTCTCTCCTTCTCTTCCAGGTCATTATGTGTGTTATCCCACAATTCTTGGGTAATCTGTTTCACTTTTTCAGTCTTTTTTCTCTTTGGTTTTCAGTATTGGAATTTTCTATTGCTAAATTAAATCCTCAAGCTCAGAGATTCTTTTCTCAGCCATGTCCATTCCACTAATGAGTCCATTAAAGATAGTCTTTTTGTTACAGCGTTCTTTATCTCTAGCTTTTTAAAAGTTCTTTCTTATAATTTTTTTCTCTCTCCTTATATTGCCCATCTGTTCTTACATGCTGTCTACATTATCCCTTAGAGCCCTTAGGATATTAATCATAATTGTTTTGAATTTTTGGTCTGATAATTATGTTTGTGCCATATCTATGTTTAGATTCGATACTTGCTCTGTCTCTTCAAACTGTTTTTAGTATGCCTTGTCATTTTTTCATAATGGCAGGAAATTATGTACTAGATAAAGGGAATTGTGGATTATAGGCCTTCAATAATGAGAAGAGTTATGGAGAGATGGAAAGCATTCTGTAGTCCTTTGATTAAATCTAAGCCTGTGCCCCTTGACTGTGAACGTCACGAGTGGTCTCAGTTTTTTTCCCCCATGTTAGGTGAGACAAGACAGCTGGAGAAGGCTGGAGTTGGGTATTTCCCTTTCCCCACAAGGCACAATAGAATGATCTAGAGTTGGATATATCTCTTCCCACAGATTTGTTAGGCTTGAAACAACCCAAACAGGTTGTAAGATTTACAAAGAAGAGGGGTCCCCTAGGGTTTTTAACTTGCAGACCTGTTTACAGGGAGCCTCTAGCAGTTCGTCAATTACAGTTTAGGCTTTCCTATCTCAGTACTCGGTTCCCATGGAAATTTCTGCTTGGGAGTTTCTGTTCCAGTAAATCATAAATTTTTATATCTGCTTGTCTGTCTCTCCAACTTTGCCTTGTAACATCACTTCTAAGAGGGAAGAAAAAAGAACTGTTTTACTCTTAGCTTCTTACATGCTGGAGTGGAAACTGTAACTAACACCCACCTACTAAATTTTACCAGCTCAGAATCTAGGACCTTTAACCAAATTTCTAAAACAAGTTTTAATAGTTAGATAAATTTGTCTTTATGCCATTCTTATTCAGTGCACCTAGGAGCCATGGAAATAATAAAATTTACTATTTTCAAATATATATAGACAATTTAGGTTAAAAAGCTCATGCTCTATATTGCCAAGCTGCTTTGATAAATTCATTTGTCTAAAACAATTTTCATAAAAAAATGTTTCTCTTTGTATGTTTCATCATTAAAGTTTTTGATAAAGTATAAATGAATTATTTGATACCCTTGGATTTCTCCTATTTGAGGGCAAATATAAGTGCACTTAACTTGTTTTTTGCATACCACTGTTATTTCTGTTGATTAATGTTTTAAACCAATTAGTTCACGTAAGCTGACATTTCAAGTTTACAATTAACTTTTCAGTCTTATCTGTGTGATTAATTACTACATGTTAAATCAGAATTATTCACAGTTAAAAGTTATATTTTTGAATTGCTTTTATATTTTTAAATAGCAGTCTCTGTATTTAGCCCATATAAGGAAGGCTGACTCAGTGGGAGTTAATTAAGTTCTTATTTTATTCCTCTCCTTTGGAGAATGAATATTGTCTGGCTAGATACTTGATAATTTTCAGTTACTGAGAAATCAAGGTAGTCTTGGGTCATTTTCCCACTCCCATCATAAGCATCAGGAGTGATTCCCTCCTAGATAGCTGAATTCACACTTGTATTATGTTTGTTTTAACAATACAACATCTATTCCAGTTGCTATTTCATTGGAAGGCCTTAGGTATATCTGTTGCTGTTATGAACGCTGGAACGAAATATGGGGAAATATTAGAAGTCACCACAGGATGAAAACTTTAGACTCATTGAAGTGTACCCTCTCAAAGCACACAGGAGAAAAAAGTGGGCACAGTAAGATATGGTCCACAGCAATACTTGCTACTATTCTCAGAGGCAAATTTTTTATGGTCATGTGATAGAATAATTCAGTAGGATATGCAGGTCTCATTTTCTGCTTCTTTTTTGAACATCTTTTCTGAAGCTTGATTTAAAGACATATATAGAATACTTTCATCAATATTTAGAAAATGCATGCATGGTAGACAGAATACTGCCTTTCCTCCCAATGATTTTTACATACTAATACCCAGAACTTGTGAATGAGTTACCTCACATGGCAAAAGGACTTTGCAGATGTGATTGAGTTAAGGAGCTTGAGATGTGGAGATTATCCTTGATTATTAGATGAACTCAAAATAATTACAAGGGTCTTATAAAGGAAAGAGGGAGGCGAGAGAGTGCCAGTCTGGAAAGAAGGTGGTATGGCAGAAGCTAAGGTCAGAGAGTCAGAGAGAAATTCGAAGGTGGGGACATGAGACAAAGAATGCAGCAGTCTCTAGAAGCTGTGAAAAACAAAGAAAAACTTCTTCCCTAAAGACTCCAGGAAATAGCTCTGATGATACTTTGATATTAGCCCAGTGAGACTGATTTTGTACTTCTGATCTCCAAAACAGTAAAATAATGTATTTGTCATTTATTATATGTTCATTTTTAAAATTTTTAAAATTTTATTTATTGAAACATAATTGATTATACACATAGGTGAAAAACAGAGTTGACTATCAATAATTGTGCAAGATGTGATGGTCAAATCAGGATTATTAGCACATTTGTCATTACAAAATGTAATTGTTATTTATGTCCATTCCCCAATTTCTCCCTAACCCCCACCCCTCCCCCTTTCCCACCTCAAGTAACCATAGTTCTGTTTTCTTTCTGGAAGTTCAACATATTACTGTTGCTGTTTCCTCTTTCTTTCTTTCTTTCTTTCTTTCTTTCTTTCTTTCTTTCTTTCTTTCTTTCTTTCTTTCTTTCTTTCTTTCTTTCTTTCTTTTTCATTCTTTCTCTCTTTCTCTTTCTCTCCTTTCTTAGCTCCCACTTATGAATGAGGATATGTATATCTTTTTTTTTTTTTTCCTGTGTCTGGCTTATTTCACTTAACATAATTTTCTCCAAGCTCATCCATGTTTCTGCAAATGGCAAAATTTCATTCCTTTTTATGGCTGAGTAGTATTCCATCGTGTATAGGTACCACATTTTCCTTATCTAGTCACCTGTTGATGAACACTTAGCTTGGTTCCATATCTTGGCTATTGTATACAGAGCTGCGATGAACATGGGAGTGCAGGTATCCCTTCAATATGATGATTTCCATTCCTTTGGGAATCACATACCCAGAAGTGGGATTCCTGGATTGAATGGTACTTCTATCTGTACTTGTTTGATAAATCTATGTACTATTTTCCATGAAGGCTGCATTAATTAACAATCTCAGCAACAGTGTAGAAGTGTTCCCCTTTCTCCACATCCTCATCAGCATTTGTTATTCTCACTCTTTTTGATAATAGCCAATGTAACTGGGGCAAGATGATATCTCAATGAGGTTTTGATTTCCATTTCACTGATTATTAGTGATTTTGAGCATTGTTCTTGTGTCTTGTGACCATTTATGTGTCTTCCTTTTAGAAATGTCTATTTAGCTCTTTTGTCCATTTTTTAATTAGATTAATTTTTTACAGCTAAGTTGTTTGAGTTCCTTGTATATTCTGCATATTAATCCGTTGTCTGATGTATAGTTTGCAAATATTTTCTGCCAGTCTGTAGGTTGTCTTTTCATTCAGTTGCTTGTTTCCTTTGCTGTACAGAAGTTTGTTAGTTTGATATAATCCCATTTGTTTAGTTTTTCTTCTGTTAACTCTGCTTTTGGAGTCTTACTCATAAAGTCTTTGCCCACTTCTACATCCTGAAGTGTTTTTCCAATGTTTCCTTCTAGAAGTTTTATACTTTCAGGTCTTATATTTAACTCAACAATCCATTTTTCATTGATTTTAATGTATGATGACATCTATGGGTCAAGTTTTATTTTTGTAGACACATATATCCAGTTTTCCCAGCACCATTTACTGAAGGGGCTGTGCTTTTTCCAATGTATGTTCTTGGTTCCTTTGTTGAAGATCAGTTGACTGTAATTATTTGGGTTGATTTCTGTGTCCTCTATTCTGTTCCATTAGTCCTTGTGTCTGTTTTATGCCATTACCATGCTGTTGTGGTTACTACAGCTCTGTAGTATAGTTGGAAGTCAGGTAGTATAATGACTCTGACTTTACTTTTTTTTTTCTTTCCTCAGGATTGCTTTGGCTATTTGGGGTCTTTTGTTGTTCCATAAGAACTTTACGATTATTTTTTCATTGTAATTGTAAGTATTTCTGTCATTTTAAACCACTACTAAGTTAGTGTCAATTTGTTGCAAAAGTAATAGGAAACTACTATAATGTGGAGTACTCATTTTTCTCAAGCATACATGCTTCACCCATACAATGTCATTAAATAAGTATCATCAAATTTCAAAGAAATCACACCTAAAGATAATTACCTTGGGAATCAGTAACAATAGGGATAAATAAATATATGCTTTTAGAAATTGACAGTAATTTACTGAATAATTCACGGGTTAAAGAAGTCAAAATTGAAATATAAATATAATTAAAACAGAACAAAGTTGTAATGTATATGAATTAAAAGTTATGCCAGGTAGTGAATATAGAATTTAGAAGGAAATACATAACTTTTAATCAAATATTTTTTAAAAAGTAGTATTAAGTAGTATTAAGCAGATGTATACTGTCGCAGCAGATCAGAAAAATATTGAGATAAATATTGAAATTAAAAGCTTGGAGAGGGCCGACCCCATGGCTCACTCTGTAGAGTGTGGCACTGGGAGCACAGCAGCGCTCCTGCCGTGGGTTTGGATCCTATATAGTGATGGCTGGTGCGCTCACTGGCTGAGCGCGGTGCGGGCAACACCAAGCCAAGGGTTGCAATCCCCTTACCGGTCACAAAAAAAAAAAAAAAAGAAAGAAAGAAAGCTTGGAGAAAGAACATCAAAAATTGAAAAAATAAATTGAAGGGATATGCATTGCAGATGTGTGAAAAAATTGAATAAGGGAAGAAAAGTGCTTTGGAGAGGGATTTGCTTCCTGGGAGGATGGGAGCCCTGTGAAAGTTGGCAGATAGTTAGAAGGCTGATGAAAAGTAATAAATTTATTGCATTAAATGCTCACTTCAGAAGAATGGAAAGATGGCAAGTGAACAACCTAACACTTCACCTTAAAGAACTAGAAAAACAAGAACAATCCAATCCTAAAGTTAGCAGACGGAAAGAAATCATTAAGATCAGAGCAGAACTGAATGAAATTGAAAACCAAAAAACAATTCAAAAGATCAACGAATCAAAAAGTTGGTTTTTTGAAAAGATAAATAAAATTGACAAACCATTAGCATGGCTAACAAAAAAAAGGAGAGAGAAGACTCAAATAACAAAAATTAGAAATGAAAAAGGCGATATTACAACTGATTCATCTGAAATACAAGGAATCATTCGAGACTACTATAAACAACTATACGCCAACAAATTTGAAAATCTGGAGGAAATGGATAAATTTCTGGACACACACAAGCTCCCAAAACTGAACCGTGAAGACGTAGAAAATTTGAACAGACCAATAACAATAAAGGAGATTGAAGCTGTTATCAGAAGGCTCCCAACAAAGAAAAGCCCAGGACCAGATGGATTCACAGCAGAATTTTACCAAACATTCAAAGAGGAATTGACACCGATTCTTTACAAACTATTCCAAAAGATTGAAACGGACGCAAATCTCCCAAACTCATTCTATGAAGCAAACATCATCCTGATACCAAAACCAGGTAAAGATATAACCAAAAAAGAAAACTACAGGCCGATATCCTTGATGAATATAGATGCAAAAATCCTCACTAAAATACTAGCAAACAGAATACAGCAACACATACGAAAAATTATTCATCACGATCAAGTGGGATTCATCCCAGGGATGCAAGGTTGGTTCAACATACGCAAATCAATAAATGTGATACACCATATTAATAAACTCAAACACAAGGACCATATGATCATCTCTATAGATGCTGAAAAAGCATTTGATAAAGTTCAGCACTCATTCATGACAAAGACCCTCTATAAGTTAGGTATAGAGGGAAAGTATCTCAACATAATTAAAGCCATATATGACAAACCCACTGCCAATATCATCCTGAATGGGGAAAAGCTGAAAGCTTTTCCTTTAAGAACAGGCACTAGACAAGGATGCCCACTCTCACCACTCCTATTCAACATAGTGTTGGAAGTACTAGCCAGAGCAATCAGAGAAGAGAAGGAAATAAAGGGCATCCAGATTGGAAAAGATGAAGTCAAACTGTCCCTGTTTGCAGATGACATGATCCTATATATCGAACAGCCTAAAACCTCTACAAAAAAACTGTTGGAATTGATAAATGATTTCAGCACAGTAGCAGGATACAAAATCAACACACAAAAATCAGTAGCATTTCTTTTCTCCAATAGTGAACATGCAGAAGGAGAAATCAAGAAAGCCTGCCCATTTACAATAGCCACCAAAAAAATAAAATACTTAGGAATTGAGTTAACCAAGGAGGTGAAAAATCTCTATAATGAGAACTACAAACCACTGCTGAGAGAAATTAGAGAGGATACAAGAAGATGGAAAGATATCCCATGCTCTTGGATTGGAAGAATCAACATAGTGAAAATGTCCATACTACCCAAAGTGATATACAAATTCAATGCAATCCCCATCAAAATTCCAAAGACATTTTTCTCAGAAATGGAAAAAACTATTCAGACATTTATATGGAACAATAAAAGACCACGAATAGCCAAAGCAATGCTCAGCAAAAAAAATAAAGCTGGAGGCATAACACTACCTGACTTTAAGCTATACTACAAAGCTATAATAACCAAAACAGTATGGTACTGGCATAAAAACAGACACACTGACCAATGGAATAGAATAGAGAATCCAGAAATCAACCCTCACACTTACTGCCATCTGATCTTTGACAAAGGCACCAAGCCTATTCACTGGGGAAGGGACTGCCTCTTCAGCAAGTGGTGCTGGGATAACTGGATATTGTTATGCAGGAGAATGAAACTAGATCCATACCTCTCACCATATACTAAAATCAACTCAAAATGGATTAAGGATTTAAATATACACCCTGAGACAATAAAACTTCTTAAAGAAAACATAGGGGAAACACTTCAGGAAATAGGACTGGGCACAGACTTCATGAATACGACCCCAAAAGCACGGGCAACCAAAGGAAAAATAAACAAATGGGATTATATCAAACTAAAAAGCTTCTGCACAGCAAAAGAAACAATTAAAAGAGTTAAAAGACAACCAACAGAGTGGGAGAAAATATTTGCAAAATATACATCTGACAAAGGATTAATATCCAGAATATATAAGGAACTCAAACAACTTTACAAGAAGAAAACAAGCAACCCAATTAAAAAATGGGCAAAAGAGCTAAGTAGGCATTTCTCTAAGGAAGATATCCAAATGGCCAACAGACATATGAAAAAATGCTCAACATCACTCAGCATCCGGGAAATGCAAATCAAAACCACATTGAGATACCATCTAACCCCAGTTAGGATGGCTAAAATCCAAGAGACTATGAACGATAAATGCTGGCGAGGCTGCGGAGAAAAATGAACTCTCATACATTGTTGGTGGGACTGCAAAATGGTGCAGCCTCTATGGAAAATGGTATGGAGGTTCCTTAAACAATTGCAAATAGATCTACCATACGACCCAGCCATCCCACTGTTGGGAATATACCCAGAGGAATGGAAATCATCAAGTCGAAGGTATACCTGTTCCCCAATGTTCATCGCAGCACTCTTTACAATAGCCAAGAGTTGGAACCAGCCCAAATGCCCATCATCAGATGAGTGGATACGGAAAATGTGGTACATCTACACAATGGAATACTACTCAGCTATAAAAACGAATGAAATACTGCCATTTGCAACAACATGGATGGACCTCGAGAGAATTATATTAAGTGAAACAAGTCAGGCACAGAAAGAGAAATACCACATGTTCTCACTTATTGGTGGGAGCTAAAAATTAATATATAAATTCACACACACACATACACACATACACACACAAACGGGGGGGGGTAAGAAGATACAACAACCACAATTATTTGAAGTTGATACAACAAACAAACAGAAAGGACATGGTTGGGGGGAGGGGGGGAGGGAGAAGGGAGGGAGGTTTTGGTGATGGGGAGCATTAATCAGCTACAATGTATATCGACAAAATAAAATTTAAAAAAAAAAAAAAAAAAAAAAAACAAATATGATGAAATGAAAAAAAAAAAAAAAAAAAAGAAAAGTAATAAAGACATATAAAACTTGATATTAATTCTTCTTGGTAATTGTTCTTCAAATATCCTTATTTTGCTTTGTGTTTACCAAGCTTATGATCTTCGCTTAGTTCCCAGTTTCTTTAAATCATTTTTAGCTAAGCATGTTCTGAAGCCATGATGAATTATGCTTAAATGTAAGTGTGTCTTGGAGAGACACTCCCTCTTTTTCTTTCTCTTTAGATTCTTCCTTTTTTTTTTCTCTCTAGGCAATTTCTTCTAAGAACAATGTTAGTCCTTGGGTATTGAAGACAAAAGTCAAAATGGTCATTTGATAGCAAATATTATGTGTCAACTTGACTGAGCTCAGGGATGCCCAGATAGCTGGTAAAACATGATTTTTGGTGTGCTCTATAACAGTGTTTCTGGAAGAGATTTAAATTTGAGTTGGAAAACTGAGAAAAACAGATTGCTTTCTTCAATATTAGTGAGCATCCTCCAATCTGTTGATGGCCTGAATAGAAAAAAAAGGAAGAGGAGGGATATATTTGCTCTTTCTGTTCAAGCTGAGACTTCGTCTTCTCCTGTTCCTGGTTCTCAGGGTTTTGGGTTCAGACTGTGATTCACACCATTGCTCCCCTGCCCCAATTCTCAGGCCTTAGGACTCAGACTAAATTACACCACCAGCTGTCTTAGTTCACCAGCTTGCAGATTGCAGGTCATTAAATTTCTTGGTCTCCATAACCATGTGAGCCAATTCCTATAATAAATAAGTGTGTGTGTATGTGGGTATGCATGTATTCTATTGGTCTGTTTCTTTGTAGAACCTTGATTAATACTGTCATCAGCAAATCAACCTTGCTGTTTAGCTTAGATTTTTCTGGACCTGTTAGAGGGTGCTTATAGGGGTCATCCTAGTCTCCTGGTACTGGTGAAAATGGCTTTGCCTTCTTTTAATTCCTAACATCTGCATGACTTTGAGCTCTCTCTAAAATACAATTAAAGGAAATGAAGAGTTAGGAGGAAGGAAAGGAAGAATGAAAGGAAAGAAGGAAGGAAAGAATGAAGAAAGGAAGAAAGGGGAAAAATAAAGAGGCATATTGAAGATAAAAAATATGTCAAATAATCAGAAAATTATAGGATCTGACAAACACAGGATTAAGAGAAAAATCAAAATGCTGGGGTGTGTTTATTTAAAAAATTTTCAGAAGTGTTATAATATTAGTAATGTATTTAATAACTGTTATGGGGATGTTAATCCAGAAAACAAACAAACGAACAAAACAAACCCTTAAAAATTTTTAATGATTTTTTTAGGATTCTTCATCCAAGATGGAATGCATACAAATTATTTTGTAATAGACTTTTGATGCTGCAGAAAAATATTTCCCAACTAAGTTTTATAAATGTACAATTTGTATAAGAGTTAACATATACTCAAAATACATGAATTCATAAAATTCAATTACTATGTGTAATGTATAGACACACTGGGTCTTTAATAATTTCATGAAATAATTCATATTGTGAAATTTTATTTCCCCATGAACTTTTTGAAGTACTCTTGTGTAGTTCAATGGTTGTCTATACTTAGTTATCTCAAAATGCAAATAATAATTTTAAAACACTTATTTAAATAATTGATTGTACATATCAATACAATGTTAAATTTCATACCTGGATCTATGCTGTGAGCCTACAGGCATTATGAAATTCCATATTTTTTTCTGTTAAATTAATATCTGACATTATATAGAATTTAATAAATAATAAAACGAATGTCTGCTTTAAATGCTTATTTTCTACAATGCTGTCTACTCACCTTATTATTATTATTATTGTTATTATTATTTTGGTATGGCATAGGATTAAAAAAAATCTCTAAATACAGAATTTAATGGTAATTTTATAAAATGTTGCTGTAACTACAATTGTGATTGTCTATGTATTTCTTATACTTTTGCATTTTTTTCAATTTTTGGATATACTGTTAAATAGCATAATTTATTTCATTGTTCTGGAAAAAATAATTACCAGCTATATATTTCTCTAAGAAAAATACAGAACATATTTCTTCATGTGAAATTTATTTACTTCTTTTTGGTTGCATAAAATTTTATTGACAAAGATCTGTGCTTTAACAGGACATTATTTTGCAGACTTTAATCCTTCAGGCAACTTTTCAGTCTGAGGAAAGTGCATATGTATGTTTATGCTTTAGTCGCATCTAAATCACCAGAAATCCAATGAAACATAGTAAGCATGAGTAATATATCATTTATTTGGAAGTGAATCAGTTTGATGATATGTTTCTGTTTACACCACACTTTTAAAATGCTGGAAATCACAAACTGCTCTTGAGGTAATTTTTTACAAAATCAGTCATTTATTTAAAAATAAATCTTAATTTTCAAAAAGAAATTATCGCACAAATGCCAATTAATATTACTGACACGTTATTTCTGAATTTATCAACATTGAAAGGACTTTTGCAATTTGGTCATATCATAATATTATGGAAGTAAAACCAGACTTTTACCTAAAAAGAGAGAGAAATAGAAACAGAGAGAATAGAGAGAGACATAGAGACCTCCTTACCTCAATTGCCCCCACCTCAGCTCTTTCCAAACATGTTTGTTAAGCCTACATATATAACCTTCTTTATTTGTACACTTGGAAAATGATAAAATTTTCGTATATTTTCTTAAATTCACTTACAAAACAAAAATAATTTAAGATTTCATTGCTTCTTTTATTCACATTTAGTAGTTTTACTTATTCTAGGAGAAATTACCCATGATACAATGACCACAGTCTCTATAAATTGTTTCAGCTGTGTCTCCTTCAACAGACAATTGACTAGCAGCTTTAAACAGACTGTGGATTTGTCATCCACCAAGAGCTACCATTTATTTTAAAGAAAAGAAGCATCTCTTTGGTCTGAATTGTGTTTCTTCTTCCACAGAGATGGCATTTTTCCACATACTGGATAGATCGCTCAAGTTGTATCAGTGAGAAGCAATTCATCTGTGACAAGCCAAGATCCATAATAGAGTTAAGACTCACACTACCTGCCTCCAATCCAATAAGAAAGGTTGGGTTTATACTTCATGGATGAGAACAAAGAAAGCAACCGACCCATGAAATGAGAAACACAGCTGAATAACTTCTGGATGTGAAAGGATAAAAGTTATTGACTGGGTATCACACAACTTTGAAGCACATAATATGGTGCAGTGAGCGAGGCAGGGCATCCAAAATGAAGAATTGGTCAGGAAAGTGTGGTATAATTTTTATATAAGTTAAACATTTTTAAAATGGAAATGGTTGTCACTAAGCATCTCATAAAAATCATTATTTTCTCATGGATTTGTGTTAATTTTTTCCATACACATGCATCTATCCATCTGAACCAGAGTTGATGTTTTTCCAATGTGTTTATATGTGTGTAGCATTATAAATATGAAAATAATTATCCTTGAGAGTTATAAATATGAAAATTAGTATGTATATTTAACCACTTGCTTGAATAAAAAGAATAATATTAATAATACTTATAGTGTTAACACATCTGATGCTTTCAGAGTAACCAGGAATACCTCTAAAGGTTTTACTTATAATATTTTTAATCTTTATAAAAGCTTTATGCAGTGGATACCATTTTCTTCACATTTTACAGTTGAGGAAACTGAGGAACAGAAGGTTTGAATAACTTTACTCAGCAGTAAGCTGTGGAGAAAGTTTTCAAACCCTGGAAATGTGAATTCCCAGCACATGAATTTAACACAGTCATGTATCATATCATAGTATGACTGTTGACAAAGGTTATTTGCTTGTCCAGACTTCAGTCAGGCTTCCGAACCTACCTCTAGGCTTACCTGTGCACTTCCTTGTACAATTCAGTTTTAGCAAAAGGACCCTGCTAACTTGGTTCAGCCAGAACCACCCATCCTCAATATCTCACCAGGGTCCTCATCCTCCAACTTCCCCTAGGTGATGTTTGTTCATCCCGGTCTGTGTTCAGCAAGAATCCTGTTAGGTTGGTTTAACCAGAATCCCCCTGATCTCTGATGACGACTCTTAGTAATTTTCTGTTCACTGACCCCAACTACTCCTTGGCTATAAATTTCCACTTGCCTGTTCTGTATTGGAAGTTCAGACCAATTTCTCTTTCCTACTGCAAGACCTCATTGCAGTGGCCACATTGAATAATTTAATCTACGTCTGTGCAAGTAAAAAAAATTACAGTCTACAGGATACACCTAGAAAAATACAAGCATATAGCACCAACAAATTCTCAGTAAGTAATCCTTGGAGGGAAAAAAAACAAAACAAAATGAATAAGCGGACAAAAAACTCTAAAAAATAAAAATCAATCATATTTTCAATAAATGTAATGATTGTGGGGCTCATAAATCTGGATAACATTTTATCCAGTTTCTGGACAGCTCTGGTAGAATATCACTTGCTTATTTTGAAATAGATCTGGCTCCTATAATTTACCTCATGGTCATGTTTCTAATCCTCTGTGTTTTACATAAGCCTTTCCTACAATTTGAAGGACCTTAAGTTTTCATTTCCAATATGGGTTTAAGTAGGGGCCTTATACCACTGTACTAAATATTATGATATATTCTCACCGTATACATTTACTTTCACTTATCAAAAGATATTAACTTTCTAATGTATATTCAGGCATTTATGCCGCTATGAACTTTGATTATGTTTTATATGCAATCAAATGACACATTAAAATTTTCAGTATTAAGAAATAGACGTTACCAACTCCATAGAAAGCCCGCTCCACTCATTAGCCTATCCCCAGAGTAAACACTGTGTAAATTCTAACACCATAGATTATTTTGCCTATTTTTAAACTGTTTGAATTTGTGTGTGTGTGTTTTTGTGACTATTTTTTGTCTATTTTTATTAGCTAAATACGATTTTGTAAGATTCAACCATTGTCATGTTTTTTCAGATGGTAACAATTCATTTTTTAAAATATATTTTTTCTATATATTTATATACTTTATAAATATACCAACATTATTTTAACCATCAGATTTTTTTTGTGTGTGGGCATTTGGGTTGTTTCTAAAAATGGTTCCATGAATATTTTGGACATGTCTTTTGCTGAACATATGAATACATTCTGTTGAATATTTACCTCGATATGCACATAGGAGTTAAATTTCTGCTTCACAGTGTTTGTTAAGCTAATAGTTAAGTTCTGGAAAAAAAGATTTCCACATTGATTATACCTATTTATACTACCAACAGCAGAGTATCAGAGTTGTGCTCATTAACCCTTAGCACTATTGTCTGATTTCCCATCATAGACGTTCTGTAACATGGATTATGGTAGGTGCTGCATTGGGTATTTAATTTAATTTTTCCTGCTTATTAATGAAATTGAGTAAATTTTCGTGTTTCTATTGATCATTTTGAAATTCTGTTCCATAAAGGGTCATTTCAGCTCTTCTGAAAATTTTTATAAGGTTTTCTTTCTTTGCTATTTTACCTGTAAAAGTTCTTTGTATATCATATATATGGTTAGTTTATCAATGTATGTATCACAATTATCTCCTTTTACTGATGTCTTTAATGCAAAGCAATTCTGAATCTGAATATAGCCTGATATCTATTATTTTCTTTAGAAACAACACTTATTTGTGTCCTATTAAAAATATTTGCCTATTTCACTTTAATTTATTAAAGATAGTATTCATGGATCCATGTAGATATAAAATTTTATTATGCTTTTTATGACTTTAGAGCAGAAAGCAATTTGGTAGTAATATCAAGCTTCTCTAAAAAATATTCACTCATTCAAAAACTAATTCTTTACGACTTTCTAATTTCTAATGTTGAGCTAAGCATAGAGACACAACATTTTATCTTTAAAATGTTTGAGAAAACACTTTCCCCTTTGATTCAGGATTTCAAATTGGCTAACTTTAAATTTTTTAATATGTAATATTGCAATGAAAAGTGAAGAAAGAACTCATATAGAAATTAGAAGCAAGATGTTTACTTTTATTTTACACCAAACTTCTTGTATGACTTTCTCAAAATGGCTCAGCATTTCTGCCTTTCAGTTTTCCCTCAACAGTCAAGGGAACTGAGCTTTTTTGGCCCAACTCTAAACAAGTTTGATTGGACTGACTAGATAGTATACACAAAGCTCCCATGTCCTCTAGTTTACTCAATCTTGAGAAATGCAATTAGGAGCCAGTATGGTACATTTTAAAATGTCCCACGGTAGCTTTATTTTAAATTAAAGAGGGACTTTTAAAATTATGTGCTTATAAAATCATATACGCAGCCCAATAACATAATATGGCCCCTTGGGCTTGTAACCTTTGCAAACTTGGCTTTAGAGAGTTAGTCATTTTTATGAAAACCTGTGCATTTAAATAAATATGTAGATGAGTGTATTTATTCTTCAAAAAGTGTTTATAAATATCATCCAATTTTGAGAGTGCATGATTTACCCCATAGATAGTACTAGCAACTGTCCTTGAACAATTTTTATCAAAATAAGGTAAAACATTGTACTCAGTAAATATGGCTTGCTATTAGTTGCTGCCTGCCTGTTTATGATCACCATCCTGCTGGTGTGATTTTTATCTTCCCTTTTATATGCTCACAATGAACCATTTTTGTAGAGTGATATATAGCAAGAGATACAGAACAGCACTTCTTAATTGAATCTTTAACATTTTAATATTTCAAGTTAGAGAGTTTCTTGTTAATAAGAGCCATTATAGTTTCCCAACAGTAAATATGATTAAATCCTTTGTTATAAATTTAGTTGAAAGCAGATTATTAAAATGTGAAATGCTGAATATCCATGGATACTAGTCAGATAAATACCATTCCATTTTTTTACCTTATCAGTTTAAAATGAGCAACCCTGAGATATATGGAGAGACAGCAAAGGGAAGGAGTATGAGAAGTGACTAAACCCACGACAAACTTTGTTTGTATCCCAAGTATGTATAACTGGTTTTCAAATATTAAAAATAAGAAGATGTACTACAGTAGAGTTAAGAGGTTGACAATTGGGGAATTGGTTGTAGGGTTTATGGGCATTTTTGCAACTTTTATCTAAAATTTAAAATATATATATTACAAAAAAAATGAAACCCTGTCATCAAAGACAATCTCTTTTGAAAGCCATTGTGTAAAATTAAGATTCTATGGCTGAAGACGTGTAAGCGTATGGGAAAGGGAAGGATCACGAATGTTATCAGAACACACTGGGTCATCTCTAAACAACGTATATGGGCTTTTTCATCTCTCAAGTTGGAGTATTCTACAGATAAAAGGAATGTTAAGGGGAGAAATATAGAGATATTTTCCCCATGTATAGGTTTCATTTGTTTCCAATAACATTTGGTGTATTCACATATTTTTTAAAGACTTACAAAATGTGCATGTGTTGATTACTGATTATGTATTCTGTGCAAGAGAATCAGTGGTGAAATAAACCAAACACATGCACGCTTTAAGGAACTTTAGACAAGTGGGAAACCTAGAAACCCATAAAGTAAGCATGTAACTAAATGCAAATTTGCACCTGTGATAAGTGCTGTCGGGTCCGCCGCAGGCCGACCGGAACAGCCCTAGCCTCGTTCCTTTTGGTGGGCGAGTGAATGGCCCGGATACCTCTTTCCCTCCTGTCCCCTTTGGAAGGAGATGGGGGAAGAGAGCCGTGAAGAAAGGTGAGCACACCGCCGGCCCCAAACAGCCCATTAAAGGACACTCAGACGCGGTGGGGGTTCTGCCCAGCAGTTCCATGTATTATCACACAAGCACTTGCTTTTATAGGCAGATGGGGAGGGGAGGTTTTAACATAATCCTATCAGCTAAAAGGTCAAGAGCATGCATCCTGTCTCAATGCATAGCTATTGCAATCACACAGTGTTCAGGAGCGCGGTGGCCAATAAGGGCTAAGACAAGGTTCCCGCAGACACTCCCACCCTACTTCCTCCTGGCACCGTCTTAGGCTGCCATGTTAATCCACTTGTAATGTCACTTAAGGTGGCGTTAGTTTTTAAGGCCCAACAAAGTGCTACAAGGAAAATGTATGTGCGATTATTAAAGTGTGCAAGTGGTTTAGAAGAAATGGGGATTTTCCTTTTATGGAAAATTGTAAAGTTTATTTTGAGGAAGATTAGTAAGGATCTGATTATGTTACAAATAGCTTTGCCTTGTAATATTTTTGTAATAATTTAGAAAAACAATTTGGGACTTAATATGGAGTTAGATTTTGAGAAAAGATGTGTAGATGTTCCTGTTGAAAATGGTCCAGTTTTAAAAAATGTGACACATTGTCAAAGAAGTGACACCTACTATCACTTTCAGAGGCGGAATCCCACTCCTCAAGGAGCCTCTGCTGTCCCAGGGTGTTATACACTTTGCGGTTCAGGGTCACCAAGAAAGATACGACTCACACAGTCACTATATAGAACAGCACTTTACTCACATACAGAAGAGACAGGTCAAGATCAGCTTCAGTAGTGTGCATTGGTTCCCCATGGCCAGTGGGTCTTATTCACAGCCAACACAGGGCAATGGTTGGCATGCACCACTTCCTACTGCAGGCAAAGTACCCCATCCTCTCCTTGCTTCAATGGTTATAGCAGCAGGGAGGTTATATTGCTCAGGTGCCATACAACTCACATGCTTAAGTAGAACAAAGGATACATACTGAGTCTGAAACAGGAAAAGATATTCCCACATAGGCAATAAGCCCAGCACAGGATGTGAAGCTCAAGGCCCATTCTTATGTGGCCCAACAGACTGCATGCATGTGCCTGCCTTTCTCAACACTCATGTAAATGCTTTCCTAAGTCCCTACTACAAAAGAGGTTCTTCATAATTTGTCCTATGGCTATCAATCAGCTTCTATCTTTCATTATGCAAGGATTTGTCCAATGGCCCCATGAACAATTGGTGAAGGATTGCTGAAAGATAGACTCTAAAGAAGCTCAATATTTTGTACTTCCATCCATAAAATTTAGCCTGGTAATTGTCTATTCTAAGTGCCCACTATGGAACCCACTCTATGGGTTCCTAGTTCCTGAAGTGTTTTACCATAACCTGAAGGGGCTAGTCGCCTTCCTTACAGCAGAAAGTTGATGACAGTGGGTAGATTCCATTATAGAGGCAGGGGTGAAGGGTATTCGATAATGCTTGTATTCTAGATTTTAATTTTCTCACTTTCATATGTAGCTACTTACAGTCCCACCATCCATGGCATTCCACACATAGACAAAGAGTGAAATTCATAATAAAAATTGTAAAGCAATATGTCAATTCTCATGGGTTAAGTGATCTTATTTTTTTCATCATAAATCAAAACCAGCTAGAAATATAGAATGGAAGGTGGTCTTTTATAAAAAAAATAAGTAAATTAATTAATTTTTTATTGGTTATAAAAATTCAGAAGATACAAAGTTGATTGTCACCCCTAGTGCCCAAGATGAGAAGACCATGTTCATACCAGCAGCATGCCCATTACCACAAACTGTGTTTGTATCCCATGTCCCCCACCTGATTATCCTCAACCTCCCCCCCCACCCCCTTTTCCCCCCCACTCCACTTAGTAGCCCATGGTATGTTCTCTCCTTCTGCCAGTCCAATGCACTGTGGTCTTTCTTTCCTTCCTCCTTTCTCTCTTAGCTCCCACATATGAGTGAGCACATGTGGTATTTATCCCTCTGTGCTTTGCTTATTTCACTCAACATTAAGTTTCTCCAAGCTCACCCATGCTGTTGCAAATGGGAGAATTTAATTCAATTTTATAGCAGGGTAGTATTCCATGGTGTATATATACCACAGTCTACTTATCCAATCATCCATCAATGGACGTTTAGGTTGGTTCCATATCTTAGCTATTGTAAACAGAGCAGCAATGAACATGGGAGTGCAGGTATCCCTTTGACATGATGATTTCCATTTCTCTGGGTATATGCCCAGAAGTGGTATTGCTGGATCGTGTGGAAGATCTATCTGTAGTTGTTTGAGAAATCTCCATACTGTTGTCCATAGTGGTTTTACTAATTTACAGTCCCACCAACAGTGCAGGAGCATTCCTTTCTCTCCACACCCTCTCCAGCATCTGTTATTCACAACTTTTGATTATAGCCAGTCTAACTGGGGTGCGGTGGTAACTCAATGTAGTTTTAATTTGCATTTCCCTGATGACTGGTGACGTTGAGCATTTTTTCATGTACCTGTTGGCCATTTGTATGTCTTCCTTTGAAAAATGTCTGTTTAGTTACTTTGCCCATTTTTTAAATTGGGTTATTTGGGTTTTTTTACTGTGTAAATGCTTGAGTTCCTTGTACATTATGGATAGTAATCCCTTGTTGGATGCATAATTAGCAAAAAGTTTCTCTCACTCTGTAGGTTGTTGTTTCACTCTTTTGATTGTTTCCTTTGCTGTGCAGAAGGTTTTTAGTTTGATATAGTCCCATTTGTTTATTTTTTCTTTTGCTGCTTACGCTTTTGGGCTCATGTTCATAACGTCTGTGCCCAGACCTAGTTCCTGAAGTGTTTTACCTATATTTTCCCTTAGTAATTTTACAGTTTCAGGTCTTATACTTAAGTCTTTAATCCATTTTGAGTTGATTTTAGTATATGGCAAGAAGTGCATACCTAGTTTCATTCTTCTGCATATGGCTATCCAATTTTCCCAGCACCACTTGCTGAAGAGGCAGTCTTTTCCCCAATGTGTGTTTTTGTTGTCTTTGTCAAATATCAGATGGCTGTAAGTCTGAGGGGGGTTTCTGGTGTTATCCATCTACCCCATGGAAAAGAAAAAGTAAATCAGCAGGCCTGACGGTAATGAGGCTACTAAAATATGTGAGTAAATCATTAAGTTTAATTATGAGTAGCTCTATCCCCTTTGTTCCAGTCCCTCTACATTCTCGTGATGAGAGAAATGGAACAGTGCATTGAATTAGAGTATATAAAATTTCCTGCAGAACAATACTTCAATCTCACAGGGTATTCTTCTCCCAGATGAGGTTGAGCAGTCTGTCCAAGCTCACACTCAGCTGGAAGAGATAGAGCCAGGAATCACACCCTTCTGACTGGCTCTTTAGTGTGAATTTGACCTCCATGCTACAGGGCTTCATGAATTTTACACTATACATTCACTTCTAGAAATGTTTTTACGTTAAGGTTTATTATGAATATTAATTACACAGGCTATGTTTATGCTATAATTTTTACTACTACCTCAAATATTAAAGTGAACAGAAAAAATCCTGGAAATATATTTATGGCTGCTGCTGGGTGACAGGATTACGATGGATTTTATTCTTTATACATTTGTGCATGTCCTGTCTCTTCTCAACCAATAAACATATATTATTTTATAAGGAACAAAACACAAATGCTTTTATTCATTGTTTTATGGCTTAGTTCCGTCTAGCTAATTATCAATTACCTTAGATGGCTGCACAGAGGAAGGCAGCAACCTTTGATGCCTTCTATTATTTTCATTACATAGTTTTCTAACACCAAGAACAAAATGCCTCATCTAAATAGGCTCTTAATAAATGCTAGAGAGAGATAATTTAGCTATACTATACAACTGTGGCCAACTGTACATGAAGTGTTGGTTTTCAAGGTGAACTGTATTGCATAAGCCAAACTTGTCTGGTAGATGGAACCATTATAGATATAGAGATATCCTGATTGGGACTAACTTTCATCATACAGTTGAGATGATTCTGAAGTTATTTGTTGTAGTATGATAATAACTTAAGTTTTTATCAAATAATAAATGCAGTGATTTTGCTTCCATGATTTACTTTCGTGATAATCTTATTGTCATTTTGCATGCAGAAGCAGAACTTGCAAGCACATTATATTTTACGTATTTTTTCCAGATTTTTATAAATATTCTATTAATTATTGTGAACTAATACTATGCTGTACGACTTCATGAATAAAATATGCTTCATGGTAACTTAAATTCCACCAATATTAATCCTTTTAAGTTGATTTGCTCAAAATTAGATGCATAACACTCATCATATTTCAGTCAGAGAGTTCTACTCAGCATTTCTATTAATAATAATCTAATGGCAGTTCTAATCTTTTCTAGGAAATATTCCACTAGAAATTTTACTGAAAATCACATACTACATGCATTAATAAATTTCTCATAACTTTAATTAAATTCTAAATATTTTAAATATTGTGTTAAAGTACATAGATACTTACAATAAAATAGCATTTACTGCTTTCAAATTACAATTATGAAAACTTCCAAAATGGCATTAAACAGAAAACTAAACTGAACCTAATTATTCTTAGGCCTAGAAAGTAAACACTGACAAATGCATTGTATAAAAATGCCCTCTGCCTTGAAAAATTTAAAGAGCTTTACTCAATGTGTGACATACGTAAAGAGTCTTTCTTGAGTGAGTAGAATATCCTCTATGTCTTGTGCATATTACTTTGACTTTATGTTTTATTTAATGTCAAGAATCCTGATACAATGGGGGTCTTTGTACACTTCCCTACACATTCACGGAAAGATACTTTATTATTTGAATTTCTCTTACTGTGAGTCTGGAAGGCCCCCAATGACATTTTCCTAGGTTTCCCCAGAAAGCAAATTTTGAACTTTTGACAAAAGTTGTAGCTTAGAAACAGGGTTTGAATATGACTATTTTCTCCCCTTGTTCTTGAAAATATTAGGTATAATATATGTCAATCATTAACCATCTCCCAGAAGAGAGAAAAAGTCAATACTTAATGGCCGTCGTAAATTTTTTTTTTACAATTTCATTTCTTACAGTTCACTTATCCAACTAAAAAAGTATTAAGTGCCACTGTGTGTCAGGCAGAACCCTAGGCATTGAAGACAAAACAGGTGCCAAAATATGCAAACCTCTTACATCAATCACTACTTTGTCTTACAAATTATATGTTGTTTTCAAATTGTTGCTTTTCCTTTTATATATGATTCATTAACAATAATGTAGTCATGGTTTCTATATAATTAAAAAAATAGTTTCCAGAACTTATATCCTTGTAAAAGCTTTACTTTCAATTAAATATTTAAAATGCCTAAAAAGTCTTTGAAAAATATTCCTGCTTATCAAATATAATATTATTATGTTAAGAAACTGTGCCTGTTGCTATCTTATTAAGAATTTTAACCTTAATTTGGATTTGCATTTTATTAAAATGCCTGTTAACATTTAAACACCTGGTTAAGGAAAAAAAAAAAAAGTTTTTCTTACTTGTTTTATAAGGTACTAAATATTAAACCATGCTTTCATTCTTTGCTCTTAACCCCTCTCAGTACTGCTGAATTGGCCATCACATTCACTAATTAAATAGTCTTTATGGGCTTACTTTTTTGTTTGTTTACATTATGCTTAAACCTATAATTTCAGGGTCTTTTATTATTATTATTATTTCAGGGAAATAAACCTTTCACAATAATTCAATATGAAGGGTCAATTAGCTAGCCATTGCTGTGTAACAAACCATCCTAAATGTCAGTAGCTTAAAACAATGTCTAACGATTGCTCACAAGTTAATAGGTCAGATGCACACTTTTCTAACTTCAGCTCAGTTCTCTTTGAAGTTAGCAATTAATTGTGGGTCAAGCAAATGGTTCTGCTGATTTTGTCTAGGCTGTCTTAAATTTTGCATTGGCAAGCCAACTGGTCTAGAATGGTCACAGTAGGGACTCCTGAATTCGCCTTCACATAATCTCAGAAAGAAAACTTTCCAGCTTATCTGTAGGTTGGTGTGGGAAAAGAAAGTTATTATTTTAAACTGAGTTTTGAGCAGGTTTGTTATACAGCAGCAGCTGATTCAGAAATTGTTCAAGCATGGGATGTCATCATAACACATACCTAAAATATTTGGCATTGACTCCATGACTTGTGGTAGGCAGAAGCTGATAAAATAGAAAGTCTATTAGCAGTGAAGCCTGTAAAATGGTTAGGAAAATATTATTAGAAGATGGTAAAATGGAAGCCTCTGTTATGTAATAGTAAGATAACTGGCAAACTATTACCAGGAAACTTAAAAAATAGTAACTATATGTAACAAACAAGCTTGACTAAGCAGATCTTCAGGTAAAATATTGAAAATGCCAGTTATTTACTCCTAGCTGTGTCTGATAACTGCAAGAAAGAGAGAAGCCTGAAGATAGTGGCCAGTTTGTGCTTATAATGTAAAAGAAATATAAAGAGGACAGGTCTTATTAGGTTAGAAAATTGTTTCTCATTTGCAACTTCTCAGTCCTGCCTCAAGGGCAGAGAAGATTTCTAAACATTTAATTAGAAAAGCACTTGACTTTATGTCTTGTGTTTATAGCAACAGAACCTCAGTAATTTTTTTTTTTAATAATATGAGTGTAGACTGGTTTTTTAACTACAAAACATTAAAAAGTAGAAGAATTGCTGGATGGGAAATTTTTTCTCTCCAAATATATGACATAATTTTAGCTAGTGACTGCAAACATTTCTTGGTTTTACATTTTGGCTTTGTGTCTTCTAATTCATTCATTCGTACACTCTTTGAATAGACATTTATTAGCACATTCTAGTAGAAAGTGGTCAGGATAGAAAAACATGTAACATTCAAAAGCCTGCTATTATGCCTAGAGCATTTTAAAAGAGGGAGACAATCATGCTATGAGTGTGCAGACAGAAAATTGAACGTCCAGCTGTGCTTCTGAGTATCAGAGCAGAGCTTAAATCATACACTCAATGCAATCGGTGAATACCCCCAAAGAGGCCTATGGCATGCTAGAATACTGTACAAATTTTATCTTAAAATTTTATTTAACTTGGCCTTGTAATCCATAAATGTATATAAGTTGACTTTGCTATAAACATAATCTTTTAAAGAAAAAGAGATTGTGATTTTCCTTTAAGACACAACAGAGTAGAAAAGCACATAGGAAAGAAAACAATTTTACCTTGGGAATAAATAAGTATTCTATACAGAAAATGACATCGATATTCAATTTTGTAATATGGAGTAGGATGCATAATCACCAGCATCTAATTGAAGATAGTGAGGACCGCATGTGAAATCATGAATAGGAAACAACAGAAACAACAGGTAATAAAAGAAGATTACAGGAATTTTAACTATTATAGTTATCAGAAGTACTATGTAGAATGAGATAAAAGTCAAACTACAAAATTTTGGCAGAAAACTGGAAACCATAAAAATTGACATTAAGTTTCCAGAAAGATGTACATAGAAAGAAAACATGCACCATCGAGAAACTACTGAAAATTTAAGGAAAATAAGGGAGAACGATGTTCACAAATTTGTGTATCATCTTTGTGCATGGCCGTGCTAGTCTTCTCTGTGTCATTTCAATTTCAGTGTATGTGCTGTCAAAGACAGCACAGGGGGGCAATCTTAACACAAAAAACAAACAGATTGATTTCACAGGAGCGACAGTCACTGTAAGCTGGATTTTTCAACAACAATGGAACCCACAGAAGAGTTCAATATCTTCAATTTGTTGAAGTAAAATAAAAGCCAATTTAGAATTCCATGCCAATTAAATATAGATGGCAAGAATAACGATGAAATAAAGGCATTTTCTGGCTAATGAAAATGATAGAGTGTGCTACTGTTATACTTACAGAATGAGGGGATTTCTTTGAGGAAAGTCTTGAATCAAAATTTTAATTTATATGATATGTGAGAGTTTTTAGATTTTTTTTTAGTATATTTTTAAAGTGTGATTTTTAACTGATTTGTAAGTTTTATCTTAATTTTCAATTTTTTTGGCAAAAATTTATTTATAACATCCCTCAACATTCTTTCATTTACTGTAAAATCTATGCTTTCCATTGTATTCATTATACTAATAATTTGTGTTCTCTCCCTTTTTTCTTGATCAGTCTTGGAGAGGTTTTATTGTTATATTCATCATTTTATAGCTACAAAATTTTGCTTTACTGATTGTTGTTCTCTGTTGATGTTTTCTTTTATATTTCAATGCTGCCTCATTTTTTAGAGCCTTTTCTGCTTTCTACTTTTTTTATTTAAATTTCCATTGTCATTTCTGCTTTTGCTATTTCATTTAAATTGTTCATTTTCATTGCTATTTCAGTTCAAAGCTTAGATGACTGATTTTTCAACATTCATTTTCTTCTAACAGACAAATCCACAAATTTCTATAAACAAAATTTCATTATTTACAGGTATAAATGTGGTGCATTCAAAATTCAACCATTATGTTTTCTTGTTGAAGTGACTTTTATAATTATGAAATAGTTCCTATTAATTTTTGCATTATTTCTTTTCTGAAGGATCACTTTGTCTTTTTGTAACAAAGCCATGGTAGTTGGTTTGTATGTAAAATTCTTTTCCATATATTTACTTTGAACCTACAGGCATTGCCTTATTTAATATTTATTCTTTAAGCAGGACATACTTGTAGCTAGATTAATTTTTAATCTAATCTCACAACCTACTATATTTTGGTTGAAGGGTTCACTCCGTTTATGTCCTATACAATTACTTACGTAGTTTTGCTTAGGTCTGCTATTTTGTTATTTGTTTTCTATTTGTCCTGTTTTATTTCTTTGTAGTTAGTGCTGTTTTTAGATGTTGTTTAGTTTTGATTTTTTTCTTCTTTCCTATTATTTCCTTATTTCTCCTTCTGTATTAATCAGGTATTTTAATTACTGAACTTTAATTCTTTTATTAATATTTGTTACACTTTTAAGTTTCATTGTATTTAGTAAGTAAATTATCAAAAGCATCTGTAACTATTTTTTTTACCTAGATTTGTTCTCTTACCATGTTAAAAAGTGCAAGAAACAATCTCCATTTATGATTTATGTATTTTTTTACTTTTGTCATATTTTATTCTAAATATGATATAAAAATCAAAAGGTATCAATATTATTTAAAATTTAAATAGCTAATAGTTCTTTTTTTCCCCCCCTTTCCACAAATATTTACCCTTTCCACAATGGTTTATTCTTTTAGACTCTCCATTCTTATGTATTAGATCATTTTTTCTTTAACTTGAAAAACGTGTTTTATTATTTCTTGTAATGCAGCAATGGTGGTGATAAATTTTCTCAGCTTTATTAATTTGAAAATATCCTTATTATTGGACACAAATTTTCTTAACATAGAATTCTATCTTTCCCCCGCTAATGACTATAAAGATGTCACTCTATTTTTTTTTCTGTCTTCTATAGCTTCTGCTAAAAATCAGTGATTTTTTTTCTTCTCCCAGTACTTTTAATATTTTTCGTATTGTATTTGACTTTCAACAGCGTTATAATGTTCATGTTAACCCTGAGTGTAATTTTATTTGGTTTTGGAGTATATTGGGCTTCTTGAATCTGTTGGTGGTTATTTAATTTATTTTTTAATCAAATATGAAGCTCTTTTGACCATTATTTTTTTCAACTATTGCTTCCCTCTTATTCTCTCTCTTCTTTTCCTCTGGAAATTCAACTATAAGTAGGTTAATTTTTGTTTTTTAACTATGTTTCATATTTTAAAATTTCTTATTCTATATTTTCCATGCTTTTCCCCCCTTAACTGACACTTTATCTTTACTAGCATAAAGCTAGGGCTGGGGCCCACAGACCCCTCGAGCCCATTGTCTCGACTGGGTCACAAACCCTCCACATGCAGGACTACGAGCTAGGTCATAGGAAAAGGTCCTGGGAGCCGTTAGTAAAGGAATAATATAGGCTTTTATTCAGAGCTGGGACCAGCAGACCTAATATGGCTTCCTGCCTCCGCTAGAAGCTTCGTGCATCTGCACCGTTAGTCTTTTATACTCAAGTCCATAATTTTAAAAAAAGAAAAAGAAAAACACCCAGAAGCACATGCCAATCACACCTCAGATGCTCAGCAAGACTCCGAACATCCGAAGGGCCCTGATCATTTTTTTTCTATATTTTCCCAACAACTACTCATCTGTTTCTTTCAACCTTTCTTTTACTATGCCATTTGTTATTATACCTACCAATTATTTATTCATTTTATTTTGTTTTGGTAATATATATTCTACTTCTCTTTTGATATACTAAATCATATCATGCATTTTGTTCATCTTCCCTCTCTTTTAAATTATTTTTCTGGTAAACTTCTATCTAGGTCATCTCTGGGTTTGTTTATGTTCACTATTTTATGTCTTTATTATCAGTCACTTTATTCTGATTTTCTGCATATGTTGTAAATTATGATTTAAGACTGTTAAAAATGCATTGTGGAGGCTTTCCTATAAATAGTTTTGGTTTCTTTTTTCCTGGCAGATGGTTAAATTACTGGCGATTCTCATTAATCCTGCTAATGCATTGTTATAGTTACTCTTTTATTTTTATTTTTTTATGGAGAAACTATGGAAGACTTTTTTGTATGATTGGTTTACTTTTTGCTTATTTGATTATTTGCTTTAATCATTCATAGGGAACAACATTTACTTCTAGAGTGTGACCCTATTGCACTCTCAAGTGAGTGTCTAACTCTGGAATCTCTGAGGAATTTCTGCTCGACTGGGCCCAAACTCTGCTGTATCACACACCCTGTGCAATTGCTAAAATTTCTACTCAACTGCATGCTTCCTACAAACCACCCTATGCCAGTCCTTCTCAAATTTTACCATGTGCACATACAGTCTAACTGGCCAAAAAAAATTCCAAAAGTCCAAGGAAATTTTTTACACAGTTTTCTACATTTTCTTCTCTATAGGTATACCCTATCTGGTACCTGAATCCGAATCCTAAACCTCCTTAGCTGTCTTGGAATTTAACCTTTGCCTCCTTTGCATGAAAAGGCTATTTCTATCTGGTCCTCATCTCCCTGCACTTCAGGCCAGAAAACATTCCTAGGAAAAGGTGGGGTGAATGATTGGTTGACCTAATTTTTCTTTATTATTTCAAGGAAAGTTCCTTGCATTTATTATTACCTAATGCTTACAGAAAAGATTTTTTTTTCCTTAAAATAATATTCAGTTTAGGTTTTATGTTTGTCTAGAGCAGAAAGATAAGTTCAGTGTAACTAGTCTGTTCAGTGTAACTAATCTGTTAAACTTTCTTTTGATCAGCTAAATCTCTAGGTTGGAAGCGATTTACATAACACATATACTCTTAATGCTTTCACAAATGTATGGTTATATTGTTTTAAACACCCTTATCATTAAATCTTTTTTTTTTTTTTTTCTCCTTTGCTTATGTCTCCAGTAAATGTCTGGCATGTACAACATTGATAAAACAGGCCAATTCAAGTAAGTGTTCAGGTGACTCAAAAAACAGGCTTGTGGCTCAAGAGATTTTTTTTTTTTTTATGATTTAATATTCTGCCTGATAAGTAGTTATTATAAAACATCCCAAAACTTAAATATTCTTCACATTTTCTCCTCAACTTTATCTTTTTTCTTTTTTCTTCTTTTAACTTCTTTTTTTAATATTTTTTTCCAGATCTGTTTTTGGTTGGGTTTTTGTTTGTTTGTTTGTTTGTTTTGTTTTGTTTATTTTTTCAAGTGATTAATTTACTCTCTTTGAGTCCTGATGGTACCTGGTCCTTAGTTATGCACTTATTCCAAACATAGTATCAGTGGTTGTATATCTCAGGACACTTTGGCTTATTTCATGTATTTTTCACAAGAATTCAAACTTACTTTGGATTTTCATGTTTCTGTTTGTTTGAGTTCAAATTTATCCATATTTACTTTTTCCAGATAGACTTCACAATAATTACTAGAGTTTTCATCTCTTTTTAAAAAAGAAATGCTTTTGACCTTTTCCTATTTAATTAAAAAACAAAACAAAACAAAGAAACAAACAAAAAAAACAATGTTTGTCATTTTTGTGACCCAGAAACAAGACTTTACTAGAAATTATACAGGAAAAGTCTTATCCTGTAAAAAAGCAACAACAAAAATTGACAGAGAATTTAAACATTTAATATATGGATTGACAACTAAACTCTATTTTTAAATTTAATTAAATACGATTCTTATATTTTTATATTTAAAACATTTATTTTAGGAAGAACAACTAAATAAAAAAATTATTTAAATGTATAATCTTTTTTATTTAAATTTTTAAATTATTAGCATATTCATTCTTAAAAACCATGCTATTTCTTTATGCCCTTTACCTGACCTATCACTTCCCAAAGCCCCTCCCTCCTATTCTTACTTTTTAAATTTTTTCCTGACCTTTGACAAATCATTTGACTTTTCTTTGATACTTTGTTTTTCTATTAATAATTTAGTTGGAATACTGTCAGTCTGTTTTACCTGCCCATAATCCTGCCTGGAGTTCACAGACCCCTCAAGCTCGTTGTCCAGACTGGGTCACAAACCCTTCACATGCCAGGCTGGATCACCAGATCCCTCACATGCAGATCTATGAGCTGGGTAACCTGCAAAAAGGTCCTTGGAAGCTGTAGGTTCGAGAGCATGGCCATGTGTGGGTGGACACCCGAGGCAGACTCCAGCCAAGCTGTGGTTCCACGCAGGTGCACTAACTCCACCCACACACACACTCAATTTGCATACAGAGAATGTGCCATGCCACCCCCACCCAGACAGGCAGGCAAGAGGGCCTGATTAAATTATTCTATTTTCCCAACAATCCACCCCTTCAGGGTCCCTCACCCTACAATCTATGTGTTCAGAATCTTCCGTGATGTTCCCTTAGCGAGGATAAATGACCCTTACATTTAAATAACCTATTGTCTGTTCAATATGCCTTAAGGCTTATAGTTCTGTCCTTTTAACTTATATGTCTGGTTAGTAATCACCTTTGGCGTGATCCTCCATGGGAATCCTGCAGTCATACTGATGAGAAGTTCAATGCACATTCAGTAGTCCAACACATTGATCACGCAACTCTGGTGCAGTGCCTGCAGCCAGAACACTATGGGCAAAAAGACAGAAAAGTTATTGGTACCAATAGGGGAAGTTCGCATCCTTCTGGTAAGATACATGCCAGTTTGCCATCCTGAGAAAGGATGGTTGCAGAAGTCGGTATCTTACCCGGCGTATGATACAATACTTTATCTGCTAACACTGTTGGATCTATAGGTTCTACATGTAACAATATAGGGGAACTCATAATTGGCCCTAATGATAGTACAAATGTGCCCTTTGGAACAGAGCACTTATCTGTTCCAGGCCATGTTACCTTTACTTGAGGAGGTCAGGTACTTGTCACCCAAGGTGAAATTTGCAAGCCTTCCTCTAATCCTTTTCCCCCAAGGCCCTATTAGACCTACCCAGTATATATGAGGGGGGGGGTTATTCTCCAAGGCCATTCCCATTGTACTGTCTGTCCCTGTTGCAAACAGGTTGGGGCCAGTAAGAGAATATTTCGATTCTTGCCATATCCTGTCTTCAAAAGCTTATCTTTAGTAGGGATTTGCAGCTGTATAGGTTCTGCAGCCCTATGCAACAGAGCTTCCATTGGAGAGGGCCCACCCTTGCAGGGTCTCTCATTTAGAATCCTGACTGTCAGCCATAACCACTGTGTCCACCCCTTTAGGGATGGGGGTTGGGTAGATAGCCTTAGTCCCTTTTTTAAAAGACCATTGTACCGTTCAATCATTCCCACTGCCTGGGGATGATGTGGCACATGTAACTTCCACTGAATGGACAACTGGGAGGCCCACCTCTGAACCCGGTGCCCAGTAAAGTGGGTTCCATTATCACTCTCTATAACTACAGGCCAACCATACATAGCTGTAAGGCTATTCAATGCTTTCACAGTGTTTACCTGGTCTGGGGCCTTACAAGGCCATACAAACAGAAGACTAGTAGCCATATAAACAGTTGTGAAGACGTATCCAAAATTCTCTGACCTTGGCAGTGGTCTGACAAAGTCCAGTTGCCTTCAAGTCAGGGGCACCGTTCTGTGAGTTATTTGCCCATCTGTATTGGGGCAACTACCAGGGGTTTGGACTCTCTTGAGTACACACTGGACAAGCACAACAGGCATTCACTACATCTTCCCATTTAGGCAGGGCCATCCACATGGTTTTGCTGCCAGCATGCTGCATTCATCCATGTAACCACCGGGCTACATCAGCAGCTGGAACTCTCTCCAGCCATCTTACCTTAGCCAAGGCATCGGCTTCATCATTTCCTGGGCTGGCTAAGGGGAAGTGTTCTGTGACATGTAAAAGAGTTACTTCTTTCTCATGCCCCAATTCCCATAACTCTTGCCACATGGCTTGTCCCCACAGGGGTTGGTGGCCTGCCATCCACCATTGATACTTCCAAGTAGAAATCCAAAGAGTTAAACTTTTGTATAAAGCCCAGTTGTCAGTACAGATAGTTAATGGCCCAGGCTCATTTTTTATCACCATAAACGCAGCTCTCAGTTCTGCCTATTGACTGCTTTGCCCTGTACCATTTTCATACCTATCTGTTAAGGGCTGGACAGCAACAGCTGTCCACAATGCTAAAGGTCCCATGCTAGAGCCATCTCTACACCAAGCTTGCTCTGTGATAGGTCCCTGATCCTCATGGAAAGGTTTAGCCTCCACCTCCATGGGTAACGGTTGTGTCAAAGTTTCCTCCACAAGTGATACCGGGCCTAGCACAGTTTGCAACTCTTTGGACAGAGGACTCGTTGACATAGTGCTCCTTTGTTCTATATATGCTCCCCATTTAGACAGATGGGGAGTCTGAGCTACACTCGTTTTAGGGTTGGTGGCCCATGTGCACAGCCAACTTATTATGGGGTATGGCATCCTTACTAGGATTTTGGCAGTTCATGTGATAGCTTCAGTGGCTATCCAGGCAGAATACACAGCTGCTAACTGCTTTTCTATTCAGGTATAATGCACTTCAGTGCTCTTCCAGAGCTGAGACTGAAATCCCACAGGTGTGCAGAATCAGTCTTGTCTCTGCCACAAACCTCATCCTAACCCCTCTTGCGTTTTATGTACATCTAATTCAAAAGGCTTGGTGGGATCTGCCACTTGTAAAGCCTGTACTTGCTGTATTACCCTTTTTGTAGTCCAATAAGCTTGTTCTACTTCCTCAGTCCAATCCCAGGGGGTCCTTCCTTTGTCAATGCATATCGTGGGCATGCCGTTTGAGGCATATGGGGTACAAAAGTTCTCCAATATTCCCAAAGTCCCAAATATGTCTGTAGCTGAGCTACAGTTGTGGGTTGAGGGTATGCCTGTGTCTTATCTATAATAGCTTCTGGGATAACCCTTGTCTTACCTGACCAGACCACTCCTAGGAATTTGATAGACAGCCCACGTCCTGCATTTTGGCTCTGTTCATAGCCCACCCACATTGCTGCAAATGGCTTAACAGTATTAGAGCTGCCTGAGTTAAATCTGCAAGAGAATCAGAGGTTAGTAACACATCATCAATGTAGTGAAACATTGTAACCATTCTGGGCCTAGTCTACTTGGCTAGGTCCCCAGCCACCAAACCATGACAGATGGTTGGGCAATGCAGATAACCTTGGGGCAATACTTGAAAGGTCCACTGTCCTCCTTCCCACATGAAGGCGAACTGATCTTGGCTATCAGCCGAGATTGTAATAGAGAAAAAAGCATTTGCAAGGCCCTATACATAATGATAAGTCCCCAGCTGAGTCATCAGTTGATCCATCAAAGGGCAAACTGAAGGCACAGCTGCATGCAAAGGAGGCACTACTTTGTTTAGTTCTCGATAATCTACAGTCATTCTTCAGGTACCATCAGGCTTTTTCACTGGCCATACCGGAGCATTAAATGGGCTATGAGCTGGACGAATAATGCCAGCTATCTCTAATTCCAATATAGTGGCACTTATCTCTGCATGTCTTTACATTACACATCCTGGCTTGCATCACACCTGTGGGTCATGTTTAGCATATTCTCCTAACACAGGCTTTACTATCTGTATTTGCAGCCGAAAGTCTCCAACTGTCATTTGCAGGTGCATGCCATAAAGTACATCCATACCCAAGATGTATTCAGCTATAGGAGATATATATACAGTATATACACGAGTGGGTATCTTCCTATGCCCAATGGCAATGACACAGCTTTGACCTCAGTAGTATGTCCTCCACAGTCATCTATATGAACTGTGACCCCTGGAAACTTATCTGGATTGCCACATATCAGGCTACATTCTGCATCTGTATCCACCAATGTCAAAACATGCTCCACATTTGTCCTCGACCAATATATTGCCAATTCAACATGAGGCCTCTGGTCCTTGCCTGCTCCCAAAAGACAAGTACCTTGGCCTGTTCTCAAGTCAAAATGGAACAGTTCATCTGCCTCCTTGGGAGCAACCAAAAAAGTCCTTTAAATCCACTGAGCGTAACTTGCTACCTGTTTCCAGACATTTGGTGAAATGCTGTTCAGGGTGCAATTGCTGTCACAAGGCAAACAGGACTGCATTTGGTTGCCAGTCAATTTTCTTTTTATCAACCCTGCAGCAAGCAAGTCAAACCACATCTGCTTATGGCTAGTCTTGCTTGGTCCTCTCTGGATAAAGTTCTGAGCATTTCTTGGGGATTTGGTCTTAGCCACCTTTCAGACCCCTTTTGCTTGTCTTTTCTCCTCTACTTCACCCAAGCTGGCTATTGTGGTCGTTACCTCACGTACAGGATGGCCAATGTATGGGGCCAGTATGGCCATCAGTGACCCAAAGGACATTGATGGGGCACTTGGCAGCACGATGTCTCTCATGATGCCTGTAAAGTTTTCATCATCTGGGTCACGAGTGTTCACACTGAACACGGACTGCCACATCCCCAGCTTCCGAATGATTTGGACCAGCTCAGCATACGTTTGCCATTTACTCACAATCTTGGGCAGTTCTCCAGCATTTGCCCACACAGTTCGGGCAGCTGCACTCACCCAGTCCATCAAGGGGTGATTACCTCACCCTTGTGCATATCTGTGTCTATTCTGCAGCCGCTGCCTCAGGGCTGGGTGCATATTGATGGAGGCCAATTTCTCCACCTCTTCACCAGAGCACATCACACTATCCACCCCTAGGTCCCATAACCACAACAGCCAAGCAGCCAGGGTCTCCCATGTGTCTGCCTGAACTGTCTCCTCAAGTCAACAAGTTCAGCCTGGGTGTATGGCACATAGATGGTGAACTGGGTCACCTGTGGATCACCTACTGGTAGTCTGTCCAGTCCCATAGGCTGCTCGTGCCTTAATTTCTTGTATACAACAGGTCGTGCCTGAAGATGCATGGTTTCCCCCAACTCACAGCTGGGTCAATCATCTTCCCTGGTGTGAGAGGCAGGAGTGGCCAGTCGTTGCACGTCATCCTCCAGGACATTTATCCGTGCTTCCAATAACTCTTTTTTCTGCCACAAATCTTGATCAGTTTGTAGCATTGTGAGCAGCAGCCAGGCTCCGGTCAGCAGAAAAGTGGCCACCAGACACCACATGCTCAAGGATAGCCACATTTCCTCCCCCTCCCAAGGGGTTTTACATTGTAGTACCTGGCCTATGCTGCCTTGCAGAACAGTGTGCAGCAACCAGATCCCTGTCAACACGAAGGTGTCCATAGGGCAGAGCATATTCAAAAGCAGCCACATTTCCTCCTTTCTCCAAGAGCTTTTGGCTCCTGTACCTGTTCAGAATCCTGTCGCAGACTATGCCAACTGTAGAGTTCTTTTACCTGCCTGCAATTCTGCCGATGATGCCAATTGTTGAGCTAAGGTCTGGAGTTCATGGACCCCTCAAGCACATTTCCAGACTGGGTCACAAACCCTTCACACTCCAGGCTGGGTCCCCAGACCCCTCAGACACAGGGGTATGAGCTAGATAACCAGCAAACAGGTCCTCGGAAGCTGTAGGTAGGATAGCATGGCCATGCACAGTGCCTGAGGCAGTCACCGCCAGCCAAGCCACAGTGCCATGCAAGCGCACTAACTCCACCCACACACAAACAATTTGCTTACAAAAAATGTGCTGCACCACCCCCAACCAGATGGGCAGGTGAGGAGGCCTGATTAAATTATTCTATTTTCCCAACAAATAGCAAGTAATTTTTTCAATACTATTTTTAGTTGCTGGCTTGTTTATTTTTAACTTACAGCCACTTATTAATATTTAGAGAAAAAGCTGTAAAACAATTAATATTAGAAATTTTTTCCCATTAAACATTATTGATCATATTGAATACCTTTTTATATGCAGTGTTTTTACTGTTCTAGAGCAGATTTTCTAGTCCGATATCTATTTCAAAGCATGTCTTACTTAGTGCTCTACTTTCTGCCTACTTCTCTGGAACTACTGAAGGATGAAGCACACAACATACTCTAAATCTCAGGATGCACTGTCACCAGGTTTATTCTATTTTCAACTCAAATTGCAAGTTTTGCTTTTGATTCATTGGATTATTAAAATGTACTCCTGTATTGCCGATCTCAACTTTCCAAAATTTCCAGTATTTCTCTGAGATATAATTCAGATTAAAAAGAACCATCTGAATTATATTTTGTAAATATCAGAGCCTCATTGAAAAATATATACAGATTTTAAGTTAGTACAGGCCCTTAGTCTCTGAGTACCAGAAGCAAAACACTATTTTTGGGGGCTCAATTTTCTAAAGTTCAGATACCTCATGGTTTGAAGTCTCTGTGTTGATAATGCTGTTATTTCTTGGATTTTTTGTTTGCTTTGTTTTATTTTATCAAACTAACATCCTGGAATTAATTTTTTTCATGGATAAAACAAACAAGAATTGCTTTGAATTTTGTTTTTTAACCTGTCTGTACATGATATACAAGTATACACTTTAGAGAGTCTGTATGCATAGTCTTTATCTAGCTTCAAATAAAAATTAATAAACATTTTTAGTTTTAACTATTATGTCTAAATTTCTGAAATTATACATACTATTGAATTTTTCTGTAAATATATTAATTCTTTATTCCTTCTTGTTTATTTATATTTATCAGCCACAATATATATTAATCAATTAGACTATATCTATAGGTTGTCATTACCGTACTCTGCTTTCCTTTTCCCAAATTAATCATTAGTAGGTATATTTTATCCCTTATTATTAAAAATGACAATATTTTTCAGGATTATTTTCCATTTTTACAATATTGCCCATTCTATAAATTATTATTATAACACATATTTATCAGTGTTTTTAAAATTAGTTTTTATTTTAATTTTAAAATATAGACAATTATTTATTGACATTTTTCGCAAGTGGTTATGAATTTTCTACTTGCATATACTTGATGAGCATCAATGCATTAGCATCAGAGAACATGATATAATTAAATTAAAAAACAATTTTTTTCATTGACACCCAAAAATTAAGATTTTTCATTTTATGACATTGGGTTATCAATATATATATCCTTTTCATTTAAATCATTAATTTTATTATTCATTACTTTATAGCTTTCTACATTATTTATACGTATTTTATAATTACATAAACTTCATTTTCAGTTTTACCAAAGTAAATGTATATTGAGTTCATATTAACTATCAATAATTATATTCAACAATTGAATAATATGAAATTTTTATTCTGATTTTTATACCTAAATAGTACGACAAACAAACAAAATCAGAACATTCTTGGACAGGTATAAAAAATAGTGTAATGTTTACTACTGTAACAAAGAGGAGGATAAAAAATGACTCAAGAATATTTAAATATAAGATGAAACTATTTAAAAGTAGTATGCATTTTAGGCAATAATAACTGGAGTTAAAATATGTTTCATATGTTATCATGATATTGTTAGGTTATCTAGTAATTTCTGCATTCATTTAAAAGTAGCCATACTATAAATTAACCCCATAAACTGTATTCTTATTGTAAAACTTAGGTAAATATGTTTCCATGGAAATTTCCTAAAAATTCTATAATGCAGATTGCGTCAAAACAGGATTCTGTGTTCTTCACTCAATGTACAAACTGTACATGTATATTTAAAATTATATCAGAATTTAATAAAAATAGGTATTAAATTATTGAAATGTCAAAATAGTAACATTTTAAAAATCAAATCAAGATGTAATTTAGGTAATATCATAATGATATTTAGAAATTTGTTTTCATTTGTTAAGTTTCTGTGAGCATGGATTTGCTAGACTTCAATTTGTGTGTAACATGAATGCATTAAATGTCTCCACCTCTGTAAATTAATGAGAAAAGATTGCAGATAAATTTTGTCAATAAAGTTAAATTAACACACTAGTTGAATTTTTAAGGATATAATAAGCTACTTAATTTGTAAAATGAGATACATTATGTTAACACAAAAAGTATAAATGCAATTCATGCATATTTAGAATATTTATGTATCGTAAGAACCAGTGAAAAAGGAAGATAAATTATTTATAATACTATAAAGTTATAAGTGGGCTCTGATATATATCTGAAATATAATACTGTAATCAGTTATTTTGGATTTAAATGTCATTGAAAACCATTAAATCGTTGCTTAATTTTCCAAGGAGATGATAATTCAAAACACAAATTACCATTTTGCATATTAAACATACATAAATAACATTGTAGTTATTGCTCTAAATATCATGTTACTACTAAATAGATTTGGCATTAAATTAACTATTATGACTGCACAAAACGTATCTACCACACAATACACTCAACTTTCTATGGTTCATAAAATTTGAAAACCAAAGGTACTTTTAAAGTCACTCTTGACTCATTTTACAAGTAAGGAATATAAGTTTTACAAAACATATTTGATTATGACATACGTTGTCACTTATTTATAGTGACAACCTAATTTCTACTTTTGTTTCTGTACTGGACAAAGAAAAGGATTTACCCATTATCCTGATGCTCTTTATTGAGACCTTTGGCCTGTTATTTTACAACTTTTTAGTTCTGATTTCCTCTCAAGAAGAGAATACAACGGAAGTAAACCCCCATTGCATGGAAATCCACACAAGAATGGTGAGTCTCAGGAGAGTACCAGCCTATGGTTCTGTGTCTATCCTCTTACAATATTATTTCTTTACTCCTATGCAAACAGAGTTAGTACTTTATTTTTTCTCAGTGGAGAGCATTAGCACTAGATACAATCACCCACAGAAATGTAAGCATACGTTTACTACCAGCACAGAGAGATTACGAAGAATTTTGCCCCAGGCTGTCTTAGTCTGTTTGTGCTATAACAAAATACCTGAGACTGGCTAATTTATAAGGAACATAAATTTGTTCTCTCACTGTTCGTAGACTGAGAAGTCCAAGATCAAGGTGTTGGCAGATTCGGTTGTCTGGTGAGGGATGTTGTCTGGTGAGGGATGCTGTCTGCTTCCAACATGGCATGTTCACATGGCAGAAAGCAGATAGGTAAGCGAGATGAATCCCACTTGAAGCCTCTTTTATGAGAGCCTTAATTCCATTCATGAGAAAGGATCATCTCTTAAAGACCCCACCTCTTTACACTATCATATTGGCAATTAGTTTTTAACATCTGAATTTTAGAGGGGATACATTCAAACCGTAGCACAAAGGTATTCACATGTAAATTGTTTCTGGTGATACAACAGACTAGACGACATGTAAGACCTTGTGTTTAAAAACACCAAAAGATTCTCAATATTGCCTATATCCTTTTAAGAGCATGACTGAATTTACAAATAAGGAACATATTGAGGCTCAATTAAAAAAATAATTAATTAAAAAGCATAGCACTAAGTGTGAGCAAACAAGCCTATTCCTGTGTCAATACTAGAAGGCCCTGGGGTTTCATGTCTACAGAAATTCATCAGATGCAAATCTAGATTTATGCCTTAATTATGGCCCTGAGAGTTACTTACTTTTTATGGCTAAATAAATAATATATCTTCATAAAATCTCTGCTACATCAACAATTAATGTAGAAATATAAAAAAAAATACTGAGGCTTTTTACCAGTATTTGGGTCTTCTCTCTCTCTCTCTCTCTTTTTTTGTTAACCTAGCTAATGGTTTGTCTATTTTATTTATCTTCTCGAAAAACCAACTTTTTGTTTTGTGAAACTTTTCTATCGTTTTTTGGGTCTCTATTTCATTTAGTTCTGCTCTGATCTTAATTATTTCCTTCTGTTTACTACCTTTAGAATTGGATTGTTGTTGTTTTTCAAGTTCTTTGAGGCATAGTGTTAGGTCATTTTCTTGAAATCTTCCCATTCTTTTGTTGTAAGCATTTATTGCAATAAATTTGCCTCTTAGTACTGCTTTTGCAGTATCTCAGAGGTTTTAGTATGATGTAGCTTTATGTTCATCAGATTCAATAAATTTTTTTGATTTCCTGTTTAATTTCTTCTTGGATCCATAGGTCATTCAGGAACCTATTGTTTAGTTTCCATATATTTGTATTTCAAACTAAAGGACTTCTGCACAGCAAAGGAAACAATCAACAGAGTGAAACGACAACCTATAGAGTGGGAGAAAACTTTGCTACCTATGCATCTGATAAGGGATTAATATCCATAATATACAAGGAACTCAAGGAATTATACAGTAAAAAAATCAAATAACCCAATTAAAAAATGGACAAAGGAACTGAAGAGACATTTTTCAAAGGAAAACATACAAATGGCCAATAGGTACATGAAAAAATACTCAATATCACTAGTCATCAGAGAGATGCAAATTAAAACCACATTGAGATATCATCTCACCCCAGTTAGACTGGCTGTAATCAAAAAGATGGAGAATAACACATGCTGGCGAGGCTGTGGAGAGAAGAGAACACTCCTACACTGTGGTGGGACTGTAAATTAGTACAACCACTATGGAAAACAGCATGGAGGTTTCTCAGACAACTACAGATAGATCCTCCATACAATCCAGCACTCCCACTTCTGAGCATATACCCAAAGGAATAGAAATCATCATGTCAAAGGGATACCTGCACTCCCATGTTCATCAGAGATCTGTTCACAATGGCCAAGACATGGAACCAACCTAAATGCCCACTGATGGATGATTGGACAAGGAAACTGTGGTATATATACAAAGGAATACTACTCTGCCATAAAAAAGAATGAAATACCCCTATTTGCTGGATGAGCCTGGAGAAACTTATGTTGAGTGAAATAAGCAAAGCATAGAGAGATACATACCACATGTCCTCTCTCATAAGTGGGAGCTAAGAGATAAAGAAGAAAGGAAAGAAAGACCACAGTGTTGCATTGGACTTGCAGAGGGAGAGAACATACCTAGAGATAAAAGGTGGAGTGGGGAGAGGGGGATGAGGAGGGAGGTGAGGGATAATTGAGTGGATAATTGGTTGGGGGACATGGGGTATAACAACAGTTTGTGGTTATGGAGATGCTGCCAGTATGGATCTGACGATCACATCTTAGGCATGAGTGGTGACAATTTGCCTTGTACTCCATGAATATCCATAACCAATAAAAACAAAACAAAACATTAATAAACAAACAAACACATAAATAAATAAGTAAAATAAAATAAAATAAAATAGTAAGCCTTTTCCCTCTACTTTTAGTGTTATAACATCTGGCTCAATGAGTGAAATTCGTATCTATTGAAAATAGAGCAAATTAGAAAAAGAGTTGCAATTCCTTTAATAGAGTTAACACTGAGTGAAAGTTAGTAACAAGGGTGGAGATATGGAAAAAATTATTTACTGCAATGAAGGGGGTGATTAGAGGGTTTAATTTAGAATCAGGGCTAAGGTTAGATTTAATTTTGAAGAGATTCTTTCCATGTTTTTTCCAAGGCAACACTAAATGCTAGAAGTCAGTTAATAGTTAATGTGTGTTCTCAGACAATCTCTGCGAATTTATGCCACTAAATTTAATATCTGGAAAATTTTGCCTTGCAATTTAAAATTAGCAACCATTTTAAAGTAAAACAGAACTCAGAGAATATGGTAATCATAAGTTCTTTTTAGAACAAAAACAACATTGAGTCTTAAATATTAAAGCAGAACAAAATTGAAATGATTAAGCCTTGATCACGGGACAAAGGAGGGGACAGGTGAGGTGGACAGAGAGTGAATGTGTTTAGTTCATTTTTTCCTCAGTTGGAAGTAGGTAGATAATGTAAAATAGAATTATAAATATTTTAAACAAATAAAAGAAGACACTACCTGCCCTATCTTTCATTATTATAGAAGATTATTGTAGGACTAATAGTTATCATGAAGAAACACTTAAATTCTTTAGTTTCATCTCAGCTTCTGTCAAATTCAGTAAAATTTAACATATTTTGTGAATTAAAGTTAAAATATTTATGTTCTCAGTTTTGGACTCCTGTTATCCTATTTTTACAGTTAGAAAGATCTGAAATCTTGCACCACAATAGTGATAGTTACTTCTGAGCGGCAGTACTTCTGTGCTTTTGTTCCCTTTTTTTTTTTTTTCCATCTCTATATTTCCCAATTTCTTCAAAATGAGCATGCATACCTTTTAAAAAGCCACATTATTACTACTTTGAATATTTGAAATGGGTAAGAGCCGTTATTTAACTCTGCAGACAGTTTTGACAAGAGTAAGGTAATACCCTAGAATAGCAATTAGTTCTCCGTCTTCCACAGTCATAAAATTACCTGAAGCTCACACTAATTTACAAAGCTAATCACATATAAATTCCTTTTGCTAAACTACATTTGTCCAAAATCATGTGTTATATTTTAAGCAAAGTGTTATATCAATATTCTTTTATCGGTATTCGATGATCCAAGCATTCATTGCAAATTGGTGACCTCCTTGATAATCGCTCTTCTGCTTTAATTGCTGTTATGTGTATTTCACCTTCTGGACACAGACAGCTACTGCTGGTTTCATGGACCTTATAGGGAGGAGATTACCATCTTGAACTAGAAATACAGAATTCTGTTTTTTTCATCGCAATCGGATAATCTTCATTCTCTTGAGCTTACAAAGTTGTGTCTATCATTTTTGCAATCCTTGTCTCCTCAGAATGAATGAAGAGGCTGCCTGTGTTGTGGAAATGCCACCACTGTTCACCTCAGACGCTCTTTGCCTAACTTTCTACTCCTCCCAGCACTCATTCCAAACACTGCTCACCTCCCACTATAAAAGCTCCTCATTCTGTCCACGCAATTACTTTCCCAAAAAGTTTATAATCAAATACAATCCCCATTACTCACGCTGCCTACCTTAACCTCTGCTATTCACTGCCCTTCCCCCAACAGGCACTCCTGAAATCTACCATCTATCTTTATTTTCTGGACATATTTCTTATCTTCTTGATGAATATTTCCTTATTCATCGGTGCGTTCATATGCAGCCCCTCCCTGATCTTTGTCAAGAAGGCTTCGACAAAGAAGCAGTGATTTATGCTTCTTTGATGATATTCTGTAAATTTAGCATCCACTTGTACTGTAATCAACGTATTCATGAAATACATTTGTGACCCCGGTTGCAGACACATCCAAATGAATCACCACCAGGTTGTTCTTAAAGTAAAGCACAGTTTTAGCTAGGATGATCTAAACAAAGTGCATAATACTTTTCTTTTGTTATTTTTAATTTTACTATATTGCCTCAGAATGCTGTTTAAAAGAACACGATTTTTATCTCTTTTAACAACAAGTTTTGGTTTGTGGAGTGGAAAACAAATTATTAACACTGAATTGAAAAGTTTTGTAAACATTTCTTTAATTGTTTGCACATAAATGGAGAAGTTTTAATATAACATTTATATTATATATTTTTTCAGCTACAGAATATATTGTCTATCTTTATTACTAATATCCAATGGCAAATTGATAACATTTTGGGGTTTTTTAATTGCATTTGAGCTGAGAATTGTTTCAGTTATTTAACTGAACACTGTCTTTGGTCAATTCTATCACATTCAAATGCATTAATTTATTTATAAATGCACTATTTATGTGGAGATCTTATTTTCTGTTATTATATTAATAGCTTGCACCTTATTGGAACTTTATTGCTCACCTCTGCCACTATGAATTTGATAGTAAATTAATATTAAGCTATCATTTGATTCTAAAATAAAGTAACTTTATTGCATAATAAAGTTATAAGTTGTAACCAACATAAGTTGGTTACCTAAGTTGCGAACCAACATAATAAATTGCATGGCAATTAGAGTGTATTAGTATTTACTCCAGTGGAAATCTCTGTTGATGGATGCAGATTTTTAAGTACGTATCTGTTGATATTATGCATGATCACCGTAAACCAATTTTTAGAATTATTTTACAGATCTTTTGTACCAAGCAAACAATCGCGGGAACCTTTATTACAGTGTTTTACATTTCAGTTAACCTCACAAGTGTGTAAAATGTGAGTGAAGAAGGAAAGTTAGTATTCCTTGGTTGAGTTTCAAATCAAGTACAATAATACTTTTTGAATCAGCTATACAGAGAAACAATGGACAGAAAATATATGAAAAAAGATGTTTCTTTGTTTAAAAAAAATAAAGAAAATTACAATGAAAACCTTTTAGTATTGTTTCACCTTTGTCTTTGAGTAAGTTATTTTGCTTTTCTAAAATAAAAGATTCTTCTATTACTCAAAGATTAAATCTTAAGTTGTGGGTAAGGTATATACTATGTTTTAGTTATCTACTACTGCAAAGCAAAGTACTCCAGAGCTTAGTACAGTAGCTCAAAGCAACAAATACTTATTATCACACAGATTCTAAGAGTTAGGAGTTCATGCGCAGTTTAGCTGGTTGTTTCTGGCTCAGAATCATCATGAGCCTTCAGCTGGGAATGGATCATCCCAAAGCACATTTACTCACTTGTCTGGTGGTTGACACTGGCTGGTGGTTGATGCCAATCAACGTTTCCACATCTGGTTTCTCTGCAGGGCTGCCTTGAGTCTTCTGAAGACATGGTAGTTACTTTTCCCCAAGTGAGTGATGAGAGACACAGCGTGACAGAGACAAACAGTGACACAGAGAGAGAAACAGAGAGAGAGAGAGAGAGAGAGAGAGGAGAGAGAGAGAGAGAGAGAGAGAGAGAGAGAGAGAGAGAGAGAGAGAGAGAATTAATGAATGAGAGAATGGGAGCTTCAGTCTTTATTTCCTAATCCGACAATTGGCATACCATCACTTTGAAAAAAAAAAAAATATTACAATATGTTCAGAACAGAAAATTAATACAGAGCAAAGATGTGGTGGTAACACCTGGCAATATGCCACCTTGCCTCCATTTGCTTTGTCTGTTTGTTTGGGTCAAGCAATCCATTTATTTGTCATCCCCGGGCTAGAAATAATAACAAAAAATGCGTTCACTTTGAATGTGACATTTATCATCCATGGGTTAATTTAGTAAATCTTCTTGGCTTAGTGAAGTGGGCCTTCTTTCCTCACTAGTATTTTTAGTATTTCTTAACGTGGCACAATATATAAGGCAGAAAATATACCATTTTAACTATACGGAGTACATTTAAGTGGTATTAACTATATTCACAATTTTGTGCAACTATCACCACTATTTATGTAAAAATTTTACATCACTCCATACAAAAATATTGTAACCATGAAGCTAGGCGTAGCTTACTTCACTTAGCATGATGCTTTCAAAGTTCACCCGTATTATATTGCTGAATACTATTCTATTGTATGGATATCACATTTTTTGTCTATTTATTTGTTGATGGACCCTTGGGTTGTTTCTACTTTTTGTTTTTTGTGAATAGTGATATAATAAACATTGGCATACAAGTATCAATTTGAGTTCCTATTTTCAATTATTTCAAGTATGCATACCTATAAGGGGAATTACTGGGTCATATGGTAATTCTATGTTTACGTTTTGAAGAACTGGCAGTTCTCTACAGCAACACTACCATTTTACCTTCCCTTCAAAAATGGAATACTGCATATTCTCTATTTTTTAAAAAAATTATAGCCATTGTAGTAAGTATGGGGTGTTATCTCAATGTGGTTTTGATTTTCATTTCCTTAATGACTAATGATGTTGAGCATTTTCTTATGTGCTTATTGACTATTTGTATATTTTCTTTGGAGAAATGTCTCTTCAAATCTTTTGCCCATTTTTAAACTGGATTATTGTTATTGTTCAGTTGAAGGAATTCTTTATATAGTCTGAATATTAATCTCTTATCAGATAGCTGATTTGCAAATATTTTATGCATTTTGTAAGTTTTCTATTTACTTTATTCACAATGTTCATTAATGCACAAAAGTTTTTTTAATGAAATCCAATTTACTTATTTTTTCTTGTGTTGCTCTTGCTTTTAGTGCCATGCCTAAGAATCTATTGCTAAATTCAAAATAATAAATATTCACCCCTATGTTCTGTCCTATCAGTTTTATGGTCAGCTCTTATATCTAGGCCACTGATGCATTTTGAATTAATTTTTGTATATGTTTAAGGTAAGAGTTTAACTTCATGTTTTTGCATATGGACGTCCAGTTCTGCCAGCATCATTTGTTGAAAAGACAGTTGTTTTCCATTGGAATTGATTTGGTACCTTTGTCAGAAATCAATGTGCCATAGTTAAGCATATTTAAACACAGTTTAACAATTAAATATGGTTTAATTGTTTTTTGTATGTCATAAATTTTTGGTCCATCATTTCCTCCATTACTGCTTTATTTTATGTTTTGTTGATTTTTTTTAGTGAACCACATTGATTCTATTTTATTTATTTTATGTTTTTTAGACGTTTTCTTGATGGTTACCACCAAAATAACATTTAATATCGTAAATTCATAACAACCTAGGTCAGACTGATACCAACTTAACTTTAATGGCATACAAAAATTCCGTACGTATACAGTTTCATATGTCCCACACTTTATGGGATTATTGTCACAAACTATGTCTTTTATACATTGAGGGCCTAATAACATAATTTTATAATTATTCGTTATGAATCTTTTCAATTCTGTAGGAAAAAAATGGAGTTACAAACCAAAAATACAATAATACTGGCTTTTTGTTTTGGCATATATATTTATCTTTACTGGATAGTCTTATTTCTTCATACAGCTTTGAATGACTGTCCAATTTTCTTTCCTTTCAACCTGAAAAACTTCCTTTGGCTTTTCTTGTAGGGTAGGTCCAGTAGTAATAAAATCCCTTAGGTTTTGTTTATTTGGAAATGTCTTAATTTCACCGTCATTTTTTCCACTTTCATTTATTTTTGTTAATTGACATATAATAACTGTACACATTTATGGGATATGTTGTGATATTTGGGTACATGTGTGTAATGTGCAGTGGTCAAATTAGAGTAATTAGCATATGCATCAAATCAAACACTCACTATTTCTTTGTGTTGGGAACATTCAAAATCTCCCTACTAGCTGTTTAAAATTATACAATAAATTGTTGTTAACTATAGTCTCCCTACAGTGCTATAGAACACTAGAACTTATTCTTCCTAATCCAGCTTCAATTTTGTATGTATTGATCACCCTCTTTCTATCCTCTCTACTCCCTACCCTTACCAGTCTCTAGTAACCACTGCTCTACAGTCTACATCTCTGAGGTCAATTTTATTAGCTCCCACATATGAGTAAGAATATGTGGTATTTCTCTTTCTATGCCCGGCTTATTTCACTTAACAAAATTTCTTCCAAGCTCTTCCATGTTGCCACAAATGGCAGTATTTCATTCTTTGTTATGGCTGATTAGTATTCCATTGTGTATATATATCACATTTTATTTATCCAGTCTTCTGTTTATAAACACATAGGTTGGTTCCACATCTTGGCTACTGTGTATAGCACTGCACTAAACAGGAATGCAGGTATCCCTTCAACATGTTGATTTCCTTTCCTTTGGGTAACATATACAGTAGTGGGACTGCTGCATAGTGAGCTAGTTCTATTGGTAGTTTTTGAGAAACTTCCCTATTATTTTCCATAATGGCTGTACTAATTTACATTTCTACCAACAATGTATAAGAGTTCCCTTTTCTCTGCATTCCCACCCAGATGATGATGCGTGAGATGATAGCTTATTTTGGTTTTGATTTGCATTTCTGTGATGATTAGTGGTCTTGACCATTTTTTATATGCCTATTGGCCTTTTGCATGTCCCTTCTTAAGAAATGTCTGTTCAGCTCATTTGCCCATTTTAAAATTAGACTATTGTTTTATTATTATTATTATTATTATTATTATTAATTAGCTGTTGAGTTGTTTGAGTTCCTTGTATATTCTGGATATTAATCCTTGTTGGATGTATAGTTTTGAAATATTTTCTCCCATTCTGCAGGCGATCTCTTTTCTCTGTTGATTGTTTCCTTTGCTGTGCAGAGCTTTTAGTTTTATATAATCCTATTTATCTATTTTTGCTCTTGTTTCATGTGCTTTTGAGGTCTTACTCATAAAATCTTTGCCCAGTCCAATGTCCTGAAACTTTTTTTCTATATCTTCTAGTAGCTATATAGTTTGGGGACTTACATTTAAGTCTTTAATCCATTTTGAGTGGTTTATTCTATATAGTGAAAGATAGGGGTCTAGTTTTATTATTCTGCATACGGATACCCAGTTTTCCAAGCACCATTTATTGAAGAGACTGTTCTTTCCTCAATGTATGTTCTTGGCACCTTTGTTGAAAATCAGTTGGCTGTAGATATGCAGACTTATGTCTGGATTTTCTGTTCTGTTCCATTGGTCTATTTGTCTTTTTGTGCCAGTTCCATGCTGTTTTTTGAAAAGCGGTTTTGCCATATTAGAATTCTTGGTAAATATTTTTTTTCAGTACTTTACATATGTCACCAAACTGTCTTCTGGCCTCTATGGTTTCTACTGAGAAATTGCTGTAAATCTTATCAAGAATCCTTTGTATGTGATGAGAAGCCTCTCTCGCTGCTTTCAAGTTTGATTATAAACTTGGGAGGTCTTTTGAATTTATCCTACTTGTGTTTCATTGAACTTTTGATTATAGGTCTATGTTTGAATCAAATTCGGAAGATTTTCAGCTGCTATTTTTTCAAATATTTTTTGTTCTTTCTCTCTCCCTCTTTTTTCTTCTTCTGGGCCTCTCACAATGCATGTTAATCTACTTGGTGGTACCCTATGATCCGTTTTTGCTTTGTTCACTTTATTCTTTTTTTCTTTTTACTCCTGAGAAATGATCATTTAGTTTGTCTTATGTTCAAGTTCACTGATTCTTTCTTTTGCCTAGTTGTATTTTTCAGCTCCAAAATTTCGGATTGGTTCTTTTTTTATAATTCATATATCTTTATTAGCATTTTTATTTTGTTTATTTCATTTTTCTGATTTTCTATATTTCCTTGTCCATGTTTTCTTTTAGCTCTTTTACCATATTTAACACAGTTGTTTCATTTCATTTTTTATTTTTTAATTAATTAATTTATTTCTTTTTAGTTGACAGTTCCATGTATTTATGGTGTATATACTCATGGTGTACAACATGACATTTTGATATATGTATACTATGTGGAAAGGCTAAATATAGCTAATTAACATATCCCTTACAAGACAGTTATTTTAAAGTCCTTGTCTAGTAAATCCAATGTACTGACCTCAAAGGAACAGTTTCTGTCAATATATTGTTTTCCTTTAAATGGGCAGAATTTTCTGTTACTTTGTATACCTGGTAATTTTTTTGTTAAAGATGAACATTTGAGGTAGTTTTGGGAATTGAATTATTTCCCTTCTCTTGAGTTTGCTGAGGTTCTGTTTGTTTTAATTGAAGGCTATAATAGTCCATTTGTTTAGCATCTTTTTAAAACTATTTTTTCAAAGATTGCATTACTTGTTGTGTATGGTCATTAAAGTCTCTGTACCTCACTGTACGTGCACCCAGTGTTTTGTCACAGATGTCCTTGAATGCCAGCAGCTAAAACCAACCAGCCAGAAAAAACACTTTTCTCAATCTGAAGGGAGCACTTCTTCAACAGTTAGCCAGGCCTGTTCTGAACCTAGGAATCAGGCCAAGGTAACAGCTTTATGTCTTCTCAGGTCTTTCTAAGCATTTGTCTTGCCCTGGGCCTGAGCAAAGTCTTATAAATAGACATGCATGCTTCTGAATATCCTCACATCCAAAGAAACTCTCCCCAGCTTTTTCTCCTAGGCTATCGGGAGTGCATTGTATTTTTAATGGTAATCTTTTTTCCACAAGAGTCTGCAGGTCATTAGGTTGGTTTGCAGTGTTTCTGAGCAATGCCTGGTGCTTTCTGGCTTGAATTCCAAGTTCAGTGAAACAGAAAGGAGGGTCTTGCATTCTGCCTTCAAGTGGCCTTCAGACAAGTCAGAGCAGACAAAACCATTTGCAAATACGGTGTGTTCTGCTTTCTCCAGAACCAGGAGTCAGAGTCTCACTTTGAGAATACGGACTTCCCTCTATAACTGTGCTGCCATGTCCAAGAGGGTTGAAGTAAGAGAAGTGAAAACTTCACAAAGGTTTTCTACAATTTTTAATTTAATTTAATTTTATCATACAATGTAATCATTTCTTTTGACCTTTTAACAATTTCTCCCTAAAGTCCGCTCCCTCTCCCTCTTTCCCACCTCTGGTGGCCTTACTTCTGTTCTCTCCATTTGAAAGTTCAACAAAATTACTATGATTGTAATATCTTTCTTTCTTTCTTTTTCTGTTTGTTTGTTTTTCTGTTCCCACCTATGAATGAGGAAATGCGGTATTTCACTTTTTTTTACCTGCTTTATTTAACTTGACATAATTTTCTCTTAAGTTTTTCTGTGTTGCTGGAAATGACAGTGTTTTATTCCCTTTTATGGCAGAGTAGTATTTTATTGAATATATATGTCACATTTTCCTTTTTGGACATTTAGGTTAGTTCCAACTCTTAGCTATCATAAATAGAGTGGTGGTAAACATGGAAGTCCAGGTATCCCTTTGACATGATGATTTCCATTCCTTTAGGTATTCTCTCAGCAGCAGGACTACCGGATCATACAGTATATCTATCTGTAGTTGTTTGAGGAAACTTCATACTGTTTTCCATAATGGCTTCACTAATTTACAGTCCCACCAAGAATGTATGAGGGTCACCCTTTCTTTGCATCCTTGCCAGCATTTGTTATTTTCTGTCTTTTTGATAATGGTCTGTTTAACTGGTGTGAGATTATATCTTAATGTGGTTTTGATTTGAATTACCCTGATGCTTATTGGTGTTGAACATTTTTCATGTTTCTGTTGGCCATTTGTGCATTTTACTTTGAGAAATACCAATTCAGCTCCTTTGCCCGTTTTTTAATTGGGTTACCTTGTTTTTACTGTTAAGCTATTGGAGTTCCTTGTATATTCTGGATATTAGTCACGTGTTGTTTGCATAGTTTGCATATATTTTCTCCCATTCTGTAAGTTGTCTTTTTTGCTCTCTTAACTACTTTTTGTGGCTGCGCAGAAACTTTTTAGTTTGATATAATCCCATTTGTATATTTTTTCTTTAGTTGCCTGTGCTTTGGGGGTCTTGTTCATAAAGTCTTTGCACAGGCCTATATCCTGAAGTGTTTCCCCTATGTTTTCTTCAGTAGTTTTTTAGTTTTGGTTCTTATATATCTCTTTAATCCATTTTGAGTTGATTTTTGTATATGGTAAGGGGTACAGGTCTAGTTTCATTCTTGTACACATGGATATACAATTTTCCCAGCACCATTTACTGAAGAGTTTGTACTTTCCCAAATGTATATTCTTAGTGCCTTTGTTGAAGATCAGTTGGCTGTACATATCTGGTTGATTTCTAGGTTCTCTATTCTGTTCCATTGGTCCAAGTGTGTTTTTATTCCAGTCCCATGTTGTTTTGGTTACTATAGCTTTGTAGTATAGTTCAAAGTCATTTGAAGTCAGGTAATATAGGGCTTACAGTTTTTGTTGTTGTTGTTGTTGTTTGTTTGTTTGTTTGTTTGTCTTTTCATCTTTCGGTGTCCTCTTTAGTTTCTTTCATCAGTGACTGGTAGTTCTCATTGTTGAGTTCCTTCATCTCCTTGGTTTAATTGATTTCTAGGTATTTTATTTTTTTGGCGACTATTGTAAATGGGCTAGCTTTCTTGATTTCTTCTTCTGCTAGCTCATTATTGGAGTATAAAAACACTACACTTTTTGTGTGTTGATTTTGTGTCCTGGAATTTTACTGAAATCTAAGAATTTTTTGGTAGAGTCTTTAGTTTTTATATATAGGATCATGCCATCTGCAAAAGGGACAGTTTGACTTCATTTTTTTCCAATCTGGCTGTTTCTGTTGGAGAAATTATAGCTTAGAGCTACTTACTGCACTATTTTGCCAGAATCAGCCATAATGTTACTTTTGCCATATGTTTTTGGTCACACATGCCAAACTTGGTACAGTGTTGAAAGGGACTATAAAAGGGTGTGAATACCAGGAGGCAGGGATGATTGGGGACCAGTGTGAAAGCTGGATATAAAAAATTAACTTAAAATTTTTTAAGTAACATGGAGAGACAGAAATAAAACTAGTTGAACAAAGGTATTAAGAGCAATTTTGGTTAAATTTGTTTTTCATTCTGGGTTTCCAAATCGTGGTTCATAAAATTAAAAATAACTTACTTTTTTTAGGTATAAGATTATGTGAGCACATATGCACACATGCACCAGTAGATGCATGAAATTTTTAAAAAAATTGTTTAAAAAAAATTCCTTAAGGTGACTTCATCAGTCAGTATCTCAGCATGAAACAATACACATTTGTAAGAGTTAATAGAAGACAGATAGAGAGATAACTTTTATCAAATTTTGGATAGGGTTAGGCAAACAAAGATGGCTAAACCCCAGGTTAAGTGTAATACTAGAAAGCCAATGCCACACCCAGGCTTGAGATGAAAAAAGAGGGACTTTTGTAACCAGAAAGTGAAGAGTTCTACAGCCATGACAAGATCTCTGGCTTTTTGAAAAGAATATAGCTGCTACCAAACCACAGCACAACAAGCAAAAACCTGGAGGCATGAATAACTCAAACTTGTCATCTTCAGTCCTCTGATCGCCAAGTTGCATTTCTCATTAACCAAAACTAAGCTGAAGCCTGAAGGAAAATGAGCTGGGTTGGCCTCACACACAATGTTCTGCTTCCAAAGACACAGTTCAAGGTGGAGGAGTATGAGTGCTGGATCAGAATGAGTAAATGAAGAATAATCAGCATAGTTTAAATTGACGTTATTACATGCAATGCAAGAAAATATAATTTTACTACAATGAGATAATGAAAAATAAATTTAAAAAGAGTAGAACATATAAAAAGAAGCCAGGTGAGGGCTAAACATAAAATATATTACTTAAATTTCTCTAAGCTAAAGTTTAGCCATTTATATGTTTCTTCCAGTCAATGTAAAAATCAAATTCTGATCAGTTAAATGAATGGTAACATCATAATGGAACAAAAAAATTACTGAGGTATGGCACTACTATTCCCACTAGTAGCCAAGGAGACATTCTTAGTGTCAGTCCTCACACAAAAAATTTCAATTTATTGAACACTTCAACTTTACCAAAAATACAGGACAAGTTTAATAAAGCTACATCTTATTGCATCGCATAATGGCTGTTGCCAAAGGTATTTCAATAAAATCACTCTAAGCAGCCTGAAATAAAGTGTTTTATATTTGCAACCTCAGCTGTTCTGATGTGATCCAGGGATAGATTATGTAGAATGGATAAAATGCATACCCCAAAGGTTATATCAAAAAGGTTGTATTTTCTGCAAAGCACCAAAGAACTGTCATTTATACTTCCTGTAGGTACTTTGAGTGCAGATAAACTACATTGCAGGTCACATTAAGGGCCATGTGATATTTCTCGCAAATCTCAAGCCACTTATGTTCCCTTTCATTTTTCTTCATGAACTCTCTTCCTTTGACTGGCTCTTAAAATTAAATGTTATTCTGGGATTTCTTTTTGTCCCTTTTCCCTTTTCAATGTGTGCATGCCATATATGAACGATCTACTCCATTTTCATATTTTTAATATTCTATGTGATGATGACTCCCAAAAGTTTACCATCTGTCCTGATTTCCCTCTTGAGCTCCAGACCCCAAATTTCAATTTACTTACTGGACACATTTATTTGGACATCCCAGGTTTTTTTTAACCTCAACATGGCTCTCACATTCTGCACAAGTCTGGTTCTTTGATTTGCCAACAAATGATCACTCTCTAAACCTGTGTCATTATTTTACAGCTTACTAAGTTCATAATTCCATACTCATCAGATGTCTTTTAATATACTTGCTCTGATTTACAGTAAACACAGTTAAGATTATGATTATTAACTGTAAGACACTGTGAAGAAAAAACAAAAAAAAAGGTCACAGACATACTGGCTATTGTCTAAATAGATTTTGTTTTTGTTGTTTTGTTTTGCTTAGTTTTGTTTCTTATTGGCCTGAGCAGCTCTAGGAGTTCTGAGGATCCTGACAGAAATAACCTGGTGCAGCTTTCTTTCTTTTTCCAAAATATATTCTTTGTGTATTTTCCTTTTAACCTCTAGCCAACGTGATGTTTTTATTTTCTACCAGGCTTTAACTCACTGGAGGCAACTATCTTGACTTCTGGTAGCTGTGTGAGGGTTTAGTTTTCCCAGGCATTGAGAAATTATTTCATTTATACTCATTTCCTAGTCAGAGTTATGGGCTTCTCCACTTCTTTCTTCATTTCAGATCTCCAAATTTGGAACTGGCTGTCCTGAGCACATTGATTTGATTGGGAGAAACTATGTGGAAAAGCATTCCCTTCCCTCAGTATCAGTAGCCAGAGGGATGGTTCTATGTCCTTTCTTCTCACCTCCTTAATCTGAACCAATTTTTCTCAACCCTAAAAGCACAGTAGAATTATCTAGTGAGCTTTATGTTGCTAACATACAAAGATAATAATTACTAATCTAGTCTCTTTCTTCTTATCCAAACAGCTGTACCCCAGAAATATACTTGCTTCTTCTGTTAGCACCTTCTGAAATTTACCTGCTTGTTGAGTCCTACCCATATCACCATGTCAAAAAATTGTATTCCCTGGTACCTTCCTGGTACCCTTTTTTTCTCTCTCTCTCTCTCTAAAGCATTTTTCATAGCCCTTGTCACCACTTGATAGTCTGTTCATTTGTTTCTTTATACTGCCCACTATTAGAATGTAAGATCCATGAGGAGAGGGATTTAGATCTTTTTTGTTCATTGCTATATTACCAGTGTCTAAAAAAAGGGCCTGGCAAATAAATATGCTCAGTAATATTGCTAAAAAAAAATGAATAGCCATGTATTTGCCTCATGGAATCACATAGCCAGTAGTCTCTAGGCCTTGAACCTCAGTGACATGACTAGGATCTAAACTCTGGGCCCAGAGCACTGGGTGCCTGTAACTTCTGTCTCCAGTCTCAGCCTGGGGAGTCTTTTGCTTGTCTTAAGATAATCTTTTCTCACCATCTTTCTTCTTTAAATACTACTATCTATACCCAATAATGTTCTTTCTCCTAGTTTTCTAAAGAGTTTGAACATTTTGAAATTAATAGCAGAAGTTGTTGTTAACCATGTCTCTTTTTTGTTGGTTCTGTATATATAACCATTAAGAAAACAAATACAAAGCTATCTTCCTGAATGGAAGGAAAAGACAGAGAAAGACACTCTCATAAATACATATACATACTACTATTCCTCCACATGTATGTATAATATTGAATTCACATAGATTGTTTTATCCATTGATATAGAATATCAAAACATATTCAACAACAGATTATGTTTTATGAATCCTAACTGATCCATATCGGTCATTACCTAGGGAATTTGAAATTGTAGTATATAAAGAGGAAACTTTACACATTTTAAACATTATTCATAAACATTTCTTATAAAACAGAAAATAATGTGCCAGCAGAAAAGGGTTGCTTTATACAATGTGATAGGCTAATGTATCCAGATGGGAGCATGCTTTGTGGTAAACGAACTGTTAAAAATCTCAGAGTACTATTAAAATTGGTCGAGCAATAAACCATCCCATTATCTTCTGACAGAAATTCCAAGGCCCAGATAGAAAGTAACCTGTGCCACTGAAGGACTGTTCTGGTTGGACCTTAGATGGAAAGATGGGAAAATTGTGTTCTCCAGTAGCTATACGGAACTACCATTCCACATTATTTACTAAGATAATCATGTTCTAGTGTTTAACTTCATTACAGTAGCTATCTTAGTTCAAGCCTTTCCATATTGACTCACAGATTCATAATGCCTGAGGATTTTATTTAGTAATTGGCAGAATGAGGAACAAATGGGGGGGGTATAATAATGTCAGTACTAATTTTATGAATTCTTGGTTATGCACTTTTAATATTTTCTTTGTATGTCTTGGCAATCTTTTTATAAGTTTTTCTGATATTTATTTATTCATTCATTTAATGCTTTCATTCAATCCATATCAAATCACACACAAATAACTTTTTAGATATTAACATAAACTATGTATAGATTCTTAAGGAGCCATAACAGCTAATAGGGAGAAAATCTTCTCATAAGAATTAGGACATTTAACAATAATTTTTATAAGGTAGACTTGAAGAAGTTTTGCCAACTCATTCTTAGGTCTATAGTTTGTTTTCTGACAGCTAGTGAAATAAATGATATAAAATCATGAACATAAATACATAATCTGAATATTTATTCGCTTGACTGTTACAAACAATAGTGTATACTCATGAAATATAATAAATATCTAAACATATCATATATATATATATATTTAAAGAGAAATATTTAATCCTTAAGAGGCACAGGATAAAGTCTATTTCATTTTAAGTGGTTATACAACATTAATCTAGAAGGCCAAGCTTATTAGGTTCAAGGATAAAACTTGTCTAATCAGATTCTGGAAATAAGATATATTCAAAAGATGGGGAAAGAAATTGGAATCAAATGCCACTTGTAGAACTGTCTCAAACTCCAATGCCAAGCTTACCACAATCCTTGTGGTGTGATCCTATGGTTTACTGCAATGGTTCTAAAAGGTAATATGCACAAAAAGTTCCTGGAGAGATTTTGTAAAGGCAGAATTTGCATACCTCACCTGCAGATGTGCTAATGTTGTAGGTCCAGGAATCTGTATCATTTAGAATGAATAAACATGTTCGATATATACAAACGTACATAGCAAGGTAAAAAGAAATAAATAGTAAAAGAACAAATACACCTACAATGTCAATTACACTGAAGCAACTACTGACATATGGAAAATCATCTAAAGGTATCCCTAAGCATACATATAAAACATGTCTGAATATCCATAGACAGATGTATAGATATGTAGATTAATAAATTTGTAAACAATATGGAGTACAATAATCTATTTAATGTTTAAAATTAGACAAAGTTAAAAGGAATTCAGAACTTCAGACACATAATTTGTATAACACATCCCTAAAATATATCTATATGTCTATGTCAAATTATAATAAATAAATAGTAGAAGATTTAGAATCATTATGGTTAGAATCTGCCTTTTTAACAAGCATCCTCTGTACTTTTGATAAGAGTAATTCTTGGACTATACATTGGAAAACTGATCAAAGGGATGTTTACTACAACTGAAAGTCAAGGATCTATGTCAACATTCTCGTGAAATAAGCCTATACTCAAATCAGTAAAATAAAAGTTAATATCATAGTTTGATTTCATTTCTAAATTCAAAACAATTTATATTGTCATTAAAGACAAAACACTTTTCCATAACTTTGGATATTTATTCTGACTAAATATAGTGTAAATATAGTTTATAGTGTAAACATTTGCTATTTACATTCTAGAATTAAATACAAAATAAATTGCAAAATATACTTTTACACTTGTTTAAAAAAAATTCTCTAGGCACTTTAGCTTAACCAAACAATCTCAGTTAAGAGGTAATTACAAAAAAAACCCACACCTGCTATTTTGAGTGGGTTTGCTAAGACTTTCTCTGTACATTTATGTAATACTGATGTTTTTCTAATTTCAAAAGCAGTGAGTATTTCTTGGAACTATTTTGTATATATGCACAAGAAAGAAAATTATAAAAACCATAATTTTATAGCCACACTAAAATCAGTGTTGACTTTTTAATATACACACAAACACATATATTATACTTTTTGTGATAATGTAACTTTTACTCTGTATATTAATATAAATAATTTTCTAGTATAAGATATGAAAATTTCATCATATATTGACACTATTTTTTTGTCTAAATTATGTTACTGAATATACCTGGAAAAATATATATAGTTTTTCTTTTCCCTAATTTGTCCTGTTTACTTTACTCAAATAACTACTATTAGATTTTTCTAGGAAGAATTAATTATTGCAATCAAAATAATTCAGTTAATACTCTTTGGGTTTTATTTGATTTGATACTTGTTGATATGTCCAAAAATATATCAACTATTGTAACACATATGAATCTTTTTCTTCTTGTCAACATATTTCCTTGTTGCTATAATTACTTCACTAATTGGTAGTCATAACAGTGATTTAATATGAATCAACAATATTTTCATTTTCTTAATGGATGATTTTCTGGAATTTAAGAAATCTCACACTAACCAATTAAAGGTATTTGAAGATTTAGAAATCTGTTTTTATTTAGCTTCATGTGGCTACATAATTTGTCAAACCAAGGCTTTCTTTGGCCAAGACATGTCTTCTCTTGTTGTTTGTTGTAACTTCTGTTCATTTTGTGAGTATGAGAGAAAAAAAAAATCATGCTTTCTTGAAATAACATTCAACTTTGTAAGTTTAATTTCACTGCAATAAATCAGGCTGTTTTAAGGCAGTCAGCAAAACATGCAATCATGATTAAATGATGTTAAAAATGAGGAAAGAAGGATTGTATTTATACATAATGCCTTTTCTAATGAGATTATATTAGGGAGCACAGTTTTATGACAAAGAGCAATAGACAAAATAAATTATGTAACTACACTCAGTAAAATTATGAAGCACCTCAAGTATATTTAATTTTTGAAAAAGATTAAAGGAACTGATATTAATATGTTTAATTTATGCACAAATATGCTTTATTACATGATTTGTGGGTGTATTTTAATGACCACACACTCTCATCACATGTTGGTTCTATAAATAAAAAGAAGACAAAATTTATCATTTTACGTATCCCAAGGGGTAGATAATAGTGCTGTAAGTGCAAATGACTTTGGTCAATTTTTTCATTCAGGTCAATATGCTAAATGTAAACACCAGAAAGCAATGTCTGGATTTGACCAAGGCATTCAATTTCTTTTATATAATTTTCCTTAGTTTCTTTATTTTTGAAATAGCAAGCTATCAAACACCTCTACTTCTCTTTCACTGTCACACCCTCATCCAACAGTTTCAGAAACCTGGGTCATTGCTGAAAAGAAACATTGGAAATATTTTACTTTACTGGGCTAAATTTTGTCCTTAAATGGAACATTAGGTTCATGATCAAAAAGACTGTTGAAAATAGAACAGTGCAAAAAGGGAAGGAAAACGAAGCAAAAAGATTTGTATTTAGCCTCAACATGTATGAGTGTTTATTCTGTCCATAGCTCAACTTCTGACATTCGAGAAGAAATCTTAAGACGTAGGGACCACAGACTTTATAATATTAATTGTATTATCAGAAACCATAGAAAAATCAGTTTCTATCTCTTTCAATTTCTGAATGTCATTAGGAGCTACCACTAGTCAAAATTTACACTTTATATTTTTAAAGTCAAATATTCTTACCTTTGGCCCACATTATATTCACCCGAATGGTTAGAAAGACACAATAAGTCAAGAGTAGATAATAAGGTCAAAAAATCTTCTTTGTGAAAAATAGTGCACTATAGACAGTTCATCAAGAAAATACATTCCTTTCTACCACTCATGTGATCAACCAAAAATCCCACACAATCCCCCTTCTAAACATCCCTCTTCAATAAGGTTCCTAAAATTAGTGCAATTTTATGAGCATATTAAATAATCTGCCCAGATTTCTATAATTAATATATATATATTGTATTTCATCAGAAAACAGTAGTATACTTATCATATTTATTATAAACATATGAGATAGCCATTTATTCATTCAATCATTTATTCACTCAACAAACACGTATGAAAAGCTGGTTAGGTGGTAGCCACCGTGCAGTCCTGCTGATGCAGTGGAGAAGGTGACAGCCATCTTTCCTGCCATGTCCTCACAGCATTCACAGTCTAACGGGGGAAAGAAACACTAAGCAAATGCTTAATCAAAAACATCAATCCAAACTATATTAAATGTCACAAAAGTGAGTACAGATAAGGGATAAAATGCCATGTCTGACAAATCAAGAGAGACATTCCTCACAGGTTGATACTGAGAGTGACCTACAAAGACCAAATAAGATGTGCCATCAGGAAGAGGGAAGAAAATGGGCCTTGAAGAAAAAATACTTTAAATTTATATAAAAACACATTCTGTTTTTATATTTTTAAAAAATGTGTTCTGGATAATAGCATTTTCAGTTTATTTCCTAATCAAATTGTATCAGAAAAGTTATGAATTTCAACTACTGTTTTTCACAGGTCACATTCAAAACTACTCTCTATGCTCCAGACTCCCCTAAAAATGTGGAAAGGCAAATAGGTCTGCAGCACATAGAGGCAGCCATAAAAAAGATGCAGATTCCTGATTGAAAAATCTCAAAACTCTTTAACTTTGTGTGTAATAAGGATTCTCTCTCTTCTTCTTAATTGGTTATGAATATTCATGAGATACAAAGAAGACTAAGTCAAAGAGGCAGACTGAAGAAAGCATAAGCCTGTTATAACAGGAAACATAAATTGTACAGATAACTACTCTACCTAGTCAACTATTCATATATATTCCTAATATAACGAGCAACAATAATGGGGCAAAAACGAACAAAAAATAAAAAAAGAAAGAGAAAGAGGTTATTAGTTTGTAACAATACAGTATAAGCATTCAGTGTATACGCAGAGTGTATTTCAGTATTTTTTTTTACTTGGTACGATTACAACATCACTGAACAGTCAGTACGGTTCAGGGGTTAAGAACACGGATTTTTCTAATGAGACATATTTCTGGTCTTTGCTCTATCACACACAAGCAGCATGACCCTGAGTAAGTAATTTTATTCAAAATGATCTTTGTCGGTAAGTTGAGAAAAATATTTGATCTCACAAGAAATAAGCCTTGTAAGAGCATAAATGTAAATTGATGAGGATGGTACCTAGCACAAAAGTGTCAATATATGCTACATGAAGAAGGTATTTTGTGTAATTAAGTGTCACCTAAAGTGCTGACTACAATTTCTGTGGTACATTAACATAGTTTATCGTTCCTTTATTGTTGGGCATGTTAGGGGTTTGCTTTGATGGTAAGTAGGAAAAAATGATTTAATAAATGCCATTGCCATTCTCAGGCATTAATGTTATATTTATTTTATTTACTAAGGGTAGTTTATGAACTACAGTAAATGACATTTTAGACTTCTAATACATACTGAAAAATTATCCGCGGACACTATGATTGCGGCTTACCTTACCATTCGTGATGTCAAATGCTATTCATTCCACCCTTCCTTTCATAACCCTGAATATTCATGTTCTTTCTGTGTCTAATTTGGGCTTTCTAGCTTGGTAGATAATAATGATACCCCATTGTTTTAATTAGAAATTTTCTGCACGGTAATAAAGTTGACCATTTTCCCAAAAGTACTATTTGAAGTTTGATGAAACATTTAAAAAATAAGATGTTGTTATGATGCTCTATGTAGATGGAATTCAATATATGTAGTTCTTGTTTTGTACTACTTGATTGCCACCTTTAAAATTAATTACTTCCTGTTTATACTTCTTCTTAGATTACAATAAATTGTGCCATTCATGCAAGTTCTTACAGAGACTTAATTGCTTCTTTGAAAGGTTTGGCAGATACATCAAGCCAGTTCATTAATGCACAGACGATGCCTTCACATTAAGGAAGACACATTGGAGCATCACAAATGTCAAGGCAGTTATTACACACAAAAAGCATAAAATGGCAACCATCAAAAGGTGAGCCCTTATTCAGTTGGGATCAAAAATAAAACTGCAGTAATTCCTTAGTGTAATAATGGAGAAATATTAGATTATCTTAAGGTCATGCAAGGAAAATCTTTCATTTGTCAACTCTGTCCCTTCGAGGAAGGATTTTTTTCTGTGCCTCATGATTCTGTTCACACATCAGTCTGTAAAGAACAGCAGATTTTACCAGTGTAATTCACTTGTTTATATTCTTTTGCCCAAAATTTTATTCAGTACATATTATTTACAAGCACATTTACACATATGTCTTTCCCTTTAGTAATTTAGAGTTCACTAGGAAGGATAAAAATGTAAATGCCATTATGTATTTGAAAAACAGGCTGATCTACTAATAGCAATGACTAAGGTTTGGAAATTCAGATTTACTACTAGCTTTGAATTCTATCCATGAGGGGTCAATATATCACAATATTTCTTTTGATGTCAGAAAACTCTCAAATTATTTCTCAAGTGTTTAAGCAGTCACTTAAGCATTGATGTATGCATTTATCTATGTGTTCTGTCTTTCATTGAATAAATAATGAACTCAAATTACATGTAAATGGTTAATTAAAATGTACTTCCTCTTAACAACTTTGAAAAAGATATGTGACAGTATCACCACAAAGTAAGTAACTTAATTATTCTACTAAAAAAACATTTATTTTTTTAGAAAAAACATTAGTCAATATATCTTGACAACTTGTGTGCCAGGGATATACAGGGAGCAAAACAAGCAAAATCTTTCTTTTCTAAAGTTTATATTCTAGTGGGAACAGATAGTGATTAACACAAATATGGAAACTACATGGTAAGTTAGGAGATGCATTCTGCAGAGAAAAGAAATAAGAAGGGCAGGAAGAAATTCAGAATTTGAGGTGGGTGCAGGCCTCCATAAGGGTGTGATCCTTGAACACAGTCCTAAAATTTCTAGTGGAAAATGATTCCAGATAAAAAGTCTTTAAGCACATGCTAAAAGCCTGTGGCTCATACTTCTTAATTGTTGTATGAAAAAAAGTAGATCAATTTTACTGGAGTAGAATGAGTGATTGGTAGAAAAATAAGATATAAGGTAAGAAAATTAAAGGGAAGATAATATCATGAGTTTTAATCAACCATGTATTTTGATGTGGCAAGTGAATATTTTCATGTGTCCCAATTTTTCACAGTCTCTTATTCCAATAACTTTAAAAAATATGAAGTAGTAATGTTAGGAAGGCATTCACTTATCTTATAATTATTGAAGTCAGTAACTCAAAACAAGTTCACAAATAATATACGGGTAATATTAAACATTGTAAAATTCAAATTGGCAATACTAATTCAATGTGAAAGAGACTTTGCTGATTTTAAATGATGAGTAGTGCAAGGTAAAGATTTTTCTAGTGAAATATTCAATTGTTTTAATTTATATTAGACTGCTTTTTTTCTAAATATGACGAAAAATATTTGTATTATCATTTTTATTGTCATTACTTTTTAAACAGTGAAGTCATTTTCACCACATGTAATTCATTTGGATGTGTTAATGCATTTAATAAAGCACCATGCAATATAATACTGAGTATTTAAAATACTACCTTAAAATTTTTCCCACAATTAGTTATGACTAACTTTCCTAATAAAGAATTGGTTCAAGTTCAAATGTACTTAACCAGAATTTAGGCAATACACATACTCTTCATGTGACTTTGTACCTCAATAAACCTTTCACGTACTTTTGACTCTGTCCTAAATATACTGCTATGTTATAAGATGACTTACTCTTCAGAGTATTTGTTCTTAAACTCTGTGAAATGTCTTTTGTACATCCACTTCCTGATCTTATTTAATCTTTACTTTGCTCAGAAGTAATTATAAATTGAAAAGCAAACTCACTTGTGGGCACTGAATTTATTTTACCTTGCTAATATAATGGTCTTTTGGATGATTTAGAATGTATTACATTGATTATATTAGATTAAAAACCAAACAAAACACTGCCTTTTAATGAATTTTTAAAAAGCAGAAAATATGTCATTTACAGAGTACCCTACAGTCTTCAGATCTTATGGACTTTATTTGGAAAATACTTGATCTGTTTTCTCGGTTGTAGAGTTGACTGTGATGTTCTTCCTGCAGACTTCCGATAGAGAGTACTTCAGCGGAAAGCATCACGCAATCAAGCACATTTCACTCAAATCATCATGCTATTTAATTGCCTTTGTCTTCAATATATTTTCATTGATAAGATAATAGCAAAGAAAAAAATAAAGCCTATTTTATAGGATTCACCTTCCAAAGGATGAGGTCAAAAATAAATTGAATGAAGCTTAAACCAATGGTACATAAAATAAAGCATTAGCCTTTGAACTCCTTAGTCTGACACAATTTTTCAAGTAGTAATCTGTAACATCTGCAGAAGGCTCACCGAAGTGACTAGATTAAAATCAATATAAGACTTCTCAAGTTATTTCCATTGGATGGTGGTTGTAGCGGCATCAACAGAATGGAATTTGATGCTTCATCAGGTTGCAGTTAGAAAAATTTCCTTCCACACAGGTACTAGAACGGTCACAGAAGTTTGACTGAACTTCTAAGAAAGATGAAATCATTACATCTTTTAGCATCATGCAAAATAGTAGAACTCAAAGTAAATTTATCAATACCTACATAAAACATGATCGAAATGAAACAGTTCAAATAATACATCTTTTAAAAATGTGTCATCATATTCAGTAAATGTAAAGCTAAAAGATTAGTTGTAGAGCTACTTTTAATGTTATCACTATCTTCTAATGCTGTTCTACATTATGTCATGATAACACAGAACGAGTATGGAGGCCAGACTTTGCATTAAATCTTTCTGGTTCCTTTCTGGGAACCTGATAGGATCGGGCTATTCTGGCCTCTGGTAATTGGTGATGGTCATGTGATTTACATAGATCATCAAAATGTGAGAAGTGTTGTGGCTCTAGATGGAAGTTCTAAACGCCCTAATACAATAAGCCACCTTCTTTCCCCCTGCCATAATAACCAACAATATTCCAGACACTGCTCTCTCACCCTGGGTCCAGCCTTCAGAAAATGGGAAGCAGAGTCCCTAGTCTGCCCAAGATGAATATGTGACATAGACAAGAAATAAACCTTTGTTCAAGCTTCAGAGATTTGTATGTGTTTGTTTCTTACCAAAGCATATTCCAAAACTAATAATCGATGCAATTTGTATTTGTGAAGAAATTCATTTACACCTGTATTCACTCTAGGTAATTTCCAAAATTTCCACTTTATTACTTTTGAAATATTCAACATAAGATCTAGACACATAGTTCAAAAAATTTATTTTATCAAACAAGACATATATTTTATAAAGTACAAGTGGAAACTATAGCAGTCTTTTATTTTATTTTGCTATTTACTTCAAAAAGTGTAATCTTTTTCTTATTCTACATGGTTTTTTTTTTATTCCTCTTTGGAAAACCATGTTATATTAGGAGTATAACAATATAACCTTATTTTGTTTGTAGATTTCTGATTTATAACTGTTTTAATAAAACATAAATTTATAAATACAAACCACAAATCAAAATGATCAAGAACCTAACTATTAGTTTTAGAAAATGTCAGATTTGAAGTTTGTTTGCAGTTTGACATGTAGAAAGGTCTTTTGTTGTTGTTATTATTACTATTAGTTTCTTTAGAACAAATAACATTAAATCAAAACTTTATTCCAAATCATTTCTTAACTTAATATGGAAATATGGAAAACTGAGATTTCATTCTTGATTAAATATTCAATGAAGAGAGAAAAGTTTGAGTAAGTGGTATCTACTATATAAACAGTATTGAGATCACACATATTAAATTAAAATCAAATTTAAAAGTCAAACTCTGGAAGCAATTATAATCAAAGTCTTTATATATACATAAATAAATACAGAATTTATTTGCTGATAAAGAGCACCATGATTATAAACAGGTTAAGAAGAACACTGTTTTTCATATGCTTCTGTGGAAATGACATGCACATAAACGTCCCCTGCTTAGAAGTAAGAATAACCGAACACTTAACAGTATCTGGGGTATATCTTTAGTTACTTGCGTGTAAATAAAATGAAAAATGGGCTGCAGAGACCCACACAGAGCATCATCATTGTCTGGGTAAAAGGAATGGAGACTTCTCCAACTTTCCTAACATTCTCTAGTTAAGAAATGTAGAATGTAAGCCAACAGAAAAGGAAGCAATTAAAAGAGTTAGATGTTCTCTGGTTGGGGATATTTACCCAACCTTTTACATTCATTCAGCTGAAGGCAACACAGCAGGTGTACACAGAAATGGGCAGCAGCATACGCCGTCTAAAAAGAATATCTACACTCAAGGCTCAGATACAATTCATAGTGAAAATTATAATTCTTCAATATTGGATCTTATTTAAAAGAAAAAAAAAACGACACACACTTTAAATTTACTCCAAGAATGGCGCACATTATAAACACTATTGGAAACTAAACATAGATTTCTTGGCCCAGTCCTAACCTAAAAGTATTTCTCTAGTAAACCAAGGGAATTTAATTTTAATAAATTCATCAAGTTATTCTTACATACCTGGTAGATCATAATGTCACTGGAATAGAAATCTCATACTTACATTTAGAAAACTTTTCAATGCTGATGGAAAAGGAACTTCTTGGATTTAGTTGTGCAATAAACTCAACGATTTACATATGAGAGGATAAAAAGAAGAGAAAATGATACACATGGAAGGACAATGTGGAGATACACAACCTAGAAACCACGGAGGTTATGGAAGAAAAAAAAAGGAAAAAATAGTCAAGAAAATTACTTCCTGCTTTAAAAATTTATCAGACTTATTTGTAATAATGCCACTGTATAAGAAATAAAAGTTCTCACTTAAGGCTGAAAATACATCAATCAAGGTATCTTCACGTTAGGAAATTTTATGATTCTATATTTTAAAAAAGTCTTTCCAAGAGACAGCAAGAGCTCACTTTAAAGTCTGAGAGTGGTGAATGGGTGTTCTTGGAATAGGACTTTTGAAGCACTAGCCCCCAAAATTACTTTATTCAACAAATAGTAATATCAGGTAATCTGTTACATAAATATTAAGTTGGAGAAAAAGTGGTTTGTAAAATTCATCTCAGTTTGGAAGTTATAGTTGCATTTATCCAAATGCACAGTTACTATGTACCTTATTATTATGATTGTTGAAATTGTTCATGTGTATAAAATTCATAATGAAGTCCAATATATACAGGAGAAGTCCTTTATGAAAAATGTGTAACGGCAAGTAGGAAATTTGGTCAATAGAGGTAAGCTTGTCTCTTTCGTCATAACACCATCTAATATTTCTATTTTAGTTTTGTGTAGTAAAGAATAGTGAACTCTCACATTCCTGATAAAACAAATATAAAAAAGGTAATAATTTGCTCATTATTACTATTAAATAATTCTTTGTAATAAATGACCAAATAAAGAATAACTGTTGTGATTTGATATAAAGCTTTGACGGAGAGCAAATCGTGAGACACAAGCTTCTGATTCTGAGCTGAAAAGCATGAAAATTAAGCACAAGTGTAATGAACCCTGGCCTTGAGGTGGTATTCATTCATATTTCAATATACTTCATTGTGTTTTTGGATGTTTTATTTTACAGGATAAAAGTAAAAGTCTTGTGAACATTTGCAGTTATTAAGAACAGTATGCTTGCTATTTTGCTTGAGCTTGTTTGATCTTTGTCCTCTCATTAACCTCTTTTCATATTTACTCACTTGTGTTGCAACTGATGGTTTCATAATTTATTTTTCGCTCCCTTTTATCTGGCCACTTGAGAGAAAATTAGATCAGAGAAGACAGTTAAGCTTTTGATGTTGTTATAATAGGATAGAGTTTGGCAGGTGAAAAAAACCAAGGGAGGTCTAATTCAAATTCATAGTGTATCTGACTAAAGCAAAATATAGCTCTAGCAGGGAAGAAATCAAACTAGTAACTAAGTATTTTGGCAATGTGAATGTTAAGCTATGATTAAAAATGCAAATATCCTGGAGGCATCAAATCATCAGTATATACTTGTTTTGCATAATGGTCAATTCATTTGATCCAACTTGTAGAATCAATTTTGGGAATATAACGTTAAAATTATACAGGGTACCAAAAATACACCAGAGTTAAAAATATACTTTAAAAGTATGAAATTATTAAAGACATCTAACAGGAGAGATGACCCTTATACATCTGAATAATGTCTTTCATGTTTTTCCAAATTCTTTGACCTATTTAACATGAGCTATGAACAGTTATATGTTAGTTCTAGCTGCAAAAAAAAAAAATGCTTAAACTTAGTGGCTTAATATTAATAGTAACTATTCTTTCCCATAATTCTGTTAGTCATTTGGATACTATTGACAATAGGACTCAGGTCTGAGTGATCTCAGTTGTGCTTAGTCAGGTGGGTGTGGTAAGCTGATGTGTTATTTGGGACAGGCTTGTCTCCAATAGATTCATTCACATATCTGGTGGTTGCTTAGGTATAAGCTAGGGTAATTAAGTGGCTGGACGTTGCATTTCTTAGCCTGGAATTGTTTCGATGGTGCAGCAGGGTTCCCAGAAGGCTAGCAGAAGTGTGCAAGTTCTTTTGATACCCAGGTTCAGAATTGGCACACTGGAATTTTGGTTGCAGTATATTGGCCAAAGCAAGTCACAAGATCAGTGCATATATAAAGGGTGGGGAAGATAACCTTCTCTTGATGGGAGGATGCACAAAGTTAAATTCCAAGAAAGTATAAATACAGAAGGGGAATCATTCTGTGATAATATGTATGTGCATGTTTTGTGGATTTGCACATATGTGTATGAGCACATGTGGTATTGTTCCTGTAAATAATGTGATAACTGTATGGAATGGAAAGGAAAAAAGAAAGTCTTACCTTCTTTTGATGACATACAACATAAATCTTTGACCTAGGAAACAACTGTCAGTTAAGACCATATGACCCAGTGTTTATGGGAAGATGCTAATAGTCATACTTTCAGAAATTCATAAAAACAAAATCGTAATAGTGATATCTCAAGATAAAGATCTCCGGTCATAGAATTAATGGGGTTTTGGGTCTCTCTAAATCACTCTGCCATCTGTAAGCATTTTTGATGTAGTGGTTCTTTGGGGGAGCAGAGGATAAGCTAAGAGATATTAAGTTTTGAGAATTACTGAAATTTGGAAAGTATGAAATTGATTCTTTAGGGTCTCAGAGTCGTAGGGGTAGATTGAGCACAAAAATGGAGTCATTTCTCCAATGCTTCCTATTTCCACATTTTACAAGTTGACTCTGAAACTCCTGCTTTCAAGCTGTGGAGTATATTTTCCTATTCCTTGTTCCTTGTGGCTTTTTTTTTTCTTCCCCCAATAGAATGTGACACTGTGCTGATTCTGAGTCGAGTGATCAATGGGCTATGCACATCTGCCCTCTCTCGGGGCCCCACCAGCTTTTCTGTGTGAACCATCTAAGCAGGCCTGCTGCAGGATGAGAAACCACAGGGTGAGAGCCAGGTCAGTTCAGCTTCCCCAGGTGGGGTTCAAAACATAGGAAAGAGCCCAGTTAAGATTAGCACAGCTAACTACAAATGCACAAAAAATATCTAGTGAGTTAAGGAAGTGGTTTGTTTTAAGGAACTAGGAGGTGTTGCATATATTTGATGAGCAGCAGTGGCTAACTGGAACAGTTAGTGACATTGACTCACTCCAAATTATCTTCAAAAGTTATATCAATCACATTATCTCTTTATATTCCCCGATGTCTACAGTTACAAGATGAAATGATAAAATATTACATCAATGTTAATAAAAGTATAGTCTCCTAATTACATTTTTATATATGGGAAATTTTTTAAAACAAGGGCATAAAGGGATATTTTTCTCTAATGATTGCTAATGAACTAATGCATATTAATTAAACACAAAATGGCCAACCTGTCCATGACTGTGAGAAACACAATGGAAATAAATTTGATGGTTCTATTTTCTGACACATACATAACAGATATGTAAAATATTATCATCAAATTAATTTTATATGAGGCAGTTTATCCTGAACTTTTACCAATATTAATTAAAAATAACGTCTATCATTAATGATACCTTAATTGAAAAAAACGTGATCATTTCATTACTGTTAGCAGCCTGTGAATAATTCTTTGTAAAATATCTGTCTTTTTTATAATAGTGCATAATTCTCTTTGTTATTAAAATAAACTTTATGTATATTACTGATTTTTATTTGGGAATGATGAGACTTATATTATGACATAAATTTAAAATAATAATTTTGGTATTTTTAAAACAGAGTGAGTGCATTTCCTAGATACAGACATGGTTTAAATGAGAAATGAGGACACACAATGTAAATAATAATTTTTTAATAAAATCTATATTGTCAATGGATATTTACTCTTAGCATATTTAATCTGATTTCAAAGAGGAATCTATTTTAAACCATTTACTATTTGTACTGGTGTTCTTCACTTTGGAATGTGACTACCCTAAGCAAGGAAGAAAAACACGTTAGGGAAAGGAGTAGAGTAACTACCTAATACTGGGTAGGATGACTCTAGTATTAAAGATTGACTTGAGTGTATTAGGCATATTACAATTTATCTGTACCTTTGAATCCTAATCAATCAGTTAACGTTGCTACTTCTCTCCAGAATTCTTTCCAATTCAGGAAGGTTTAATATAATTTTTTTTTTCCAGTTTTGGTACAGAGAATTTGCGTAAATCAGAAGATGTGTCAAATATTATAAGCACTTTTTAAAATTCACAAATGCCTTTCAATTGATAACCCAAAACAACACCAATAAGCATTTGCTGGGCTAAGAGCCAAATGCAAACTATTTGCACCTCTTTTATTGACATTCCCCTGTGGTCTTCTGTGTGACAGCTCGCTCTTTCTACCATGGGAAATTTAGTAAAAGCAGTCACAGCTAATTTTGTATGTTAGACAATTTGTCAGTAACATCGAACAAGATCGTGTTTATAAAAAGCCAGGAAAACATAATACTAAATTCAACAACAAAAGTCATGTTCAAATGGCTTATTTAGTGTGGGAAAAATAATAAAGTTTGTTGAATTAATGTTTTCATATCTCAAATTTGTTTTATCATTGTACACATGGAGCAATGCATAACACTACTTTAAGCAACAGTCACACACTGATACAGGATTCATGTTCTAATATAGATTTCATTACATATGTCTCTCAATTTTCTTATTCAATGCCTCACTAAAATACAGGCATGGTCCTGCCTCAAGTCATATTCTTCAGGGGCCCTGCTCTTTGGAGTGCCTTTGAAATTCATGTTTCTCTTAGTGCTTGGAATCTTCCAGGGCCATTAGGTGTGGTCTTCTTTTCTCTCTAAAGGTTTCTATGACCCTTTTTCTGGCCACCTCCACTGATCATAGGTTGAATCAGATACCCTGAGAATCTTAAGGATTTTCATCAATTTTGCCATTATAGTACTTCACAGCCAGGCTCCACCTTCAAGAGGATGGCTTAGTAAGGAACACGTCCTGGGTCCACTGCAGAATTTCTTTCATGGAATCATCATTTCTTTTATGAGCTGGCATCATGGTGCTGAAAACTAACTTTAGGATGAAGCAAATTATAGGCAGGGAACATCCACGGGGGGGTCGGGGGGGACTGCTACCACTCCAAAGCACGCACTGAGACTGTGAAATTAATTTTCTACACTTTTAACCATTACTTTTACTGGATAAAGGAATATACAAATGCAAAACAAGAGTAAACTAACAACTGAAGATGACAAAATTGTAAATATTTTTAAAGTGGTTTTGGAGATGTAGGACCAAAACAATTTTGAGATGGAGCTCAAATATGAGTTTAGGGACCCAAACACCAATAGAAGTCATTTGCTGCCCCGTATCTTGGATACTATCTATATACCAGTTCACTTCTCTCATACAAAGTTTTCAGAGCATGCACAACTGTACACATATTGAGGACACTTTACTGAATACCATCCATCAGTAAAGGAAAGAGACCTTCTCCTGGTTGTAAACTCTACCTTTGCTTGTGTTTATACCCATTTCTGTGCAATCACTGTGCAAAGGCTCTAGAAGCCAGGAAGCGTGATACTGAATTTGGCAGCCACTGAAGATGTGATTGGAACGGAAAAAAGAATCAGTTGCTAAAAGAAGCACTAGCCAAAATAATAACTTTATTCAACAAATATAAATATAATAAGGGTGAATAGAATAACATAGATTATGAATAAATATTCAAAAATAAACAGAAACAGTTTATGCTTGTATAGATATGATGTCTATTGGAACAATATTATAGTGGGTGAAACAGTTTAATATCTTTAAATCACCACGCTGAAGTGCAAATTCACTGACTAGAGAATTATGCAGTCTGGGTTCCTGTTTCAACTCTTTACTAATTTGCTTGGCTAGCGAGATAAATTCTTTAGGTTTTCCTGGAATTGGCTTCTACTCTTAATTACTATTGTGCCAAACTAGATTGTAATCAGAAATAAAGAACTGCTTAAGACCTAATAAAAATAGTATATAATTTATAAAAATAAACTATTTAGTACATTTTATTATACAATCCTTTGGGATTATGAAACCAGTACTACCTTGCTGTTTATGAAAGGAGAAAAAATATTTTTTTAAAAGTTCACGTATCTCTATTTTTAAAAAATTCATATTAGTTTTAATTGACAAGTCCTAACTGTATTGCACTTACAGATTACAATGTGATGTTCTGATATATGTATACAATGCGGCGTGATTAAATTAAGCTATTAACATATCCACCTCCTCACTTGACATTTTTTGCGGTGATACATTTGAAATTTACTCTTAGTTGTTTGAAATATTCAGTACATTATTATTGACTATAGACACTCTGCTGCACAATGAATGTCAAAAGTTATTTCTCTTAATAGGTGAAACGTCGTACCCCGTTGACCAGTGGCTCCCCACTTCCACACTCCCCTCCACACTCAGCCTCTGGAATCCATCATTCTACTGTCTATTTCTATGAATTCAATTTTTTTTAGGTTCCACATATAAGTGAGATCAGGTGGTTTTTGTCTTTCTGTGCCTGGTTTATTTCACTTGGCATAATGTCCTTTAGATTGACTCATGTTGTACGAAAGGACAGAATTTCATTCTCTTTTAAGTCTGAGTAATATTTCAGTGTGTATATATACCATGCTTTATTTATTTATTCATCCATTGTTGGACACTTAGATTAATCTGATATCTTGGCTGTTGTAAATAATGCTGCAGTTAATATGGGAATGCAGATATCCATTTAACATATTGATTTCAATTATTTTGAATAAATACTCAGCAGTGGGATTGCTGGATCATATGTAGTTCTATGTGTAGTTTTTTGAGGAACCTCCATACAGTTTTACCTAATGACTGTAACTCATTTACACTTCCACCAGTAGAGTTACAAGAATTCCCTTTTCTCTTTATCCTCTCCAACACTCATCTTTCATTTTTATGATAAAAGCCATCCTAACAGCTATGAGGCAAATCTCACTGTGCTTTTAATTTGCATTTATCTAACAGTTAGTCATGCTGAGCATTTTTTCATGAACCCGTTGGACATTTGTATGTCTACTTTTGAGAAGTGTGATTCACCACATTAACAAAATGAAAAATAAAAACCATGTAATCATCTCAATAGATGCAGAAAAAAGCAATTGACAAAATTCAATATCAATACCCTTTCATAATAAAAAACTCTCACCAGAATAGGTATAGGCAGAATGTACCTTAACCCAATAAAAGCCATGACAAACACATAGCTAATATCATACTCAGTGGTGAAAAGTAAAAACATTTCCTCTAAGATCGGGAACATGACAAGGATGCCTACTCTCATCACTTTTTAAACATAATTCTAGAAGTCCTCACTAGAGAAATTTGTCAAGAGAAAGATGTAAAAGGCATCCTAATAGGAAAGAAAGAAGTGAAATTGTCTCTGTTTGCTGATGACTTGATATTATTATATAGAAAATTCTAAAGAAAGTATTGACAAAAGTTATGAATTCTCAGAAAAAAATAAATAGTCTTAAAGTGTAAGGTCATAAATTACATAATAGGTCCTCCTAATTACACCTAAACATCAAAGATCAAATCTTAACTTGAATTGATGATCTTAATATTATCATTACTAGAATTTTATGAGATTAAAAAGATGATTATTGTGGAGTGCTTAGCACAGAGCCTGACACATCCTATTGTTGCATAAAAGTTGCCTATTTTTATCAATTCTACAACCTGTTTAAATAAATTATTGAAACCATAAGACTAATTTTTCTCTTATACAACACCAAGTAGTACTATAGAGTGTTAAAATATACATTTCAAATGTTTACCTCTGGTTCATAAACTCAATCAAATCTATCATTGTCTCTGTATGTGTGTGTATAACTTACTTTTTAATAAATTGTATTTCAAATATAAATGATCACACTACCTGAATGTATTTAAGTTTTATATATTTAACCATATACTTAAAGTTTTATTTCAAGGGGATTTAAACATCTTCTGAACTGTTCTCTTCTGTACAGTAATTTTTAGGGGCTTGAAAGGGCCTTCAGTTTATATCCATAACCTTTAAAAATATATAGATGTAAAGAGATAGAGATGGAGATGGAGATAGATATTCTACTGCCTTTGAGATATCAGAGCCAGGAGCACATTAACATGACATCACAACTACATTTAAGAAGTCTACTTGTCCTGCTTACAAAGTGTGCACAATTATCTAATGTTTTCTCTAGAATACATTATTAGAAATCCTATTCTACTTATGGTATGGAATTCCTGGAGTATTTTTATTCAATTTATTAAAAGGTTCCCTAGGTAGGGTGTGACCAAGAAGGCCTTAAGTTTCCCCTCAGCTTGACTAAACTGACACAGGCTTCTACTTGCCTCTAGGCACCTGACCTTCCAAACCTGAGAAAAAGTTGATAACCTAATCACACAGGTACTTCCTCTCTCTTTACTTAGAACATTTACTTTAGAAAACTTGTAATTGCAAATTCTTTCTGTGCCCTTTAGTGATGCATATTTTTAAAATCCTCTTACTGCTTTTACAACCAAACACTGTCTTTCTCAAGAACCTGGGAAACATTCCTTTGAAATGCACCTAAGAAGAAAATAACATCCCTACCTCCCAGTTCATGTGGAAGGCAGGAGCCTAACTTAAGTGGGCACTTTGTTAAGAGCTGTAAAACTACCTCCTGTTATAAAGATAAGAGAAAGTTCACTTTACTTTTGGGGAAAGCCAATTAGAAAACAAAAATGGCCTATGATCCCCTTACCCCAGCACTTAAAAAACCTTCCCATAATTTATCTTTTAATAAGCTCACTTTATGTCCGTGGAGTTCAATGGGAGTTCTGATCTCTCTCCTCTATTACAATAGTTTTAAATAAAGTCTCTGTTTTCTGTTTAACCTTGGTGCATTTTTTTTTTTTTTTTTTGCTTTGACAGTTGAATAGTAAGGTGCTCACAAGGCACTCAGCGGTAGGGCATTAGAGTAGAAGTTTGCATGATGATCCGCAAACTACATTATTTTCATCTCCATCAATTTGTAACCAAAAAGCTGCCATATCATTGCAGTTTTAATGAACAGAGAGTAAGATGGTATGTGGAATACATAGGAATATGCAGGAATAATCTTACATATATATATATATATATATATATATATATATATTATATGTATTGTGATCTTCCAATTTTCTATGGTAGTGTTCATCCTAGACTAATCATAATATGCTCTTCACACAGTACGTATCCCAATTTTTATCATGAATTGCCAATATTTTCCTAATTTTTTATTTGACATTTAATTTATTTGAAGATTTTATTAATGTATAGAAGTCAATGTGAGGTGTTTTTTCCTTCTTTTAAAAACTAAAACGGGCATTTACTGCTTACCTATTTATGTTTCTTTTAACTTGATCTAGACATTTTTATTTTATCATATTTCTACTAATTAGACCAATTTAAACTGGATTTTGATATTAGCTGACTTAATTCATATCGTTAGCTCTCTTATAAGGTGGTTATCTCTTCATTTATAATTAATAAGTTTAATAATATTTTATTATTCATTAATAATTATTCATTATGATTCATTATGATTCACATTACTTTTAATAAAAAAAAAATGAATGCTCCTTACCCTTACTTATTAAGGTTTATATTTAGTTTTAATTATATTCCTGTTTTTGTATATTCACATAGTAGTGCACATAGTGCACATAGTACTTTAGTAATTAGAATATGTATGTGTGTGTGTGTGTGTGTGCATGTGTGCATATGTGTGGGTGCATTTTCTCTGCATGGGAAACCATTGTATAAGGTAAGTTTCTGGTAAAAATAAATTGTGACTAATGTAGTTCATTCACCATACTGAGACAAGAGATTTTACTGTAACTTTATCTTTACGAGACATGGACTGAAAGAATAAATCCAAATAGCTATTCTAATTATTATAATTAAACTTTACAACAGAAATAATGGTAGGATTATGTGTATATAATCTCAGAAACCTATAGCAGCAGTCTCTATGTCAATGTGTCCAAATTATTTAATGTTTAAATAATTTTGTCAAGGTATGTAATTTAGTTTTAGTAACTATATTAGTTTGCATTTATTTTAACCCCTTTATCTATGCTTGAAAAGTTTAACAGGCATGAGGGTACTTCTGAAAGCTTATAGAAAAACTTGTGTTATCTTTTAATTCTATTTTTTCACTAACTTTAAAAATACCCTCATATACATTGTCTTACAAAAATTTTTTAAGATTTTAAATTGTTCTCATTTTACTTTATTATTTATTTTATTAAAATCAATAATCAGTGTTTCAGAAGATCATACTTTTACTAGGTGTTCTTCCAATTTAAATGATATAATTTGTTTTCATGATGATATCCTTCAGTATATCTTTAGTTCATAAAGATTTAAGTGATTTTCTGGTTTTGTGTTAGTCAGACAATATTTTGCCATATTAATGACTACAATTAAAGAATAAGCAAGATTTTTATTTTCACATTATAATCAGTATATGACATTCAGGTTTTATATTATCTTCCTTCATGTTTCATGGATATTTATGAGGCTAATGACTACTTTTCTGTATTTAGTGAGAAGAAACACATGTGAAGATAAAAGCAGAACATGATATTTGTGAGAGGTCAGTACACTCTAAGTATAGAAATTCTCTAGTTATTTCCAAAATATTCAGGAAAATTTCAGTGCCTTTCCAAAGTTTTGGCTTAATTGAATAAAAGCTGATTACCTTTGCAGTAAATTAATGTTTGAGGTAATTGAACTTGCCTCAGGAGCAATGTAACTTCAGCTTTAGCATAATGTCCTATGAGAAGCTTTTTCCTATTAGTTATTATTTTAATCTATAGTTAACTCCCAAGGAATTGCTTACAGAGGAGTGGGGAGATTGCTAAAATCAGAATGAGGCAGTTCTTATTTGCAAGTGAAGGTTTACCATACCTTCCTGTAATCACCCCATCCACTGGACTTCCGTATTCAGATTCAGCTACCAGAACAGAGCAGCTGCAGTCTATTGACCTCCTATTGTTTCTAATCATTTCCAGTCCTCTTTCACCTTCACATTCTGCATTACTTCTTCCTTGCTTGGATGTTCACTTTTCCCTAGTTTCTTAGCTTTAGGCTCAAAGATATTGTTCTGGAGATATCATCAGTCAATACGAGTGTTCTTTTTCTTTCCACTTAATGAACCAATGAATCACCGCAAGCCAGGCTTCGGTTCTTCCAGTTCAGACTGTTTATGCTGTGTCAAGATCTACTTCATCAAAGTGTTTCTGTTTTATGATCTCTACCCTTTGTTAAGTCCTGGACCCCAATTTCATCTCAACAACATTGGCTATTCCCTTGGTAGCTCAGAATCTTTTGTAGTGTGCTTATTTTGAACCATAATAAATACTATATGTGGATTACTGCATTCACATTATGCAGTAAGACTTATTATAATGAAGAGGAGATGGCTTTTAAATAGGAATGAAATGCACAGAATTGCAGCTTAGGAGAAAAAGAATAGGGATCGGAGATACAATTGAGGGCTTACTGGTGTATAAATAATGATGGTGCAAAATTAATGTATAAAGCTACAAAATAGTGCAAGAATATTCAAAATCATAACACAATCATCAATGATATTGTGGTACAATTTGAAAAAAATATGCATACTATAAGTTTAAGTTATGGTGCTTCAAGGCAGCTGTAGGCATCTGATGTACTTAAATCCACTTTGGTGTAGGCATATGTCAGAGTTTCATTTAGCTTTCATTTATATGGTATAGCTTATCATAGTAATTACGAGAATGGATCTTGGGGTCAGGTGGACTTTGATTTGGATCTAGATTCTGCTGCCTAATTGCTCCATAAACGTGAATGATAGCCCACAGACAATATCTTTAATATTTTGTTCAAACACTTCCTGAATATGACTTAAAAGATTCTAACGTTGTAGATAAGGGATACTTTCTTGTATTTTTATCAGGCATTCTAGGTGACTATAACGCAGAAGGTCTGCAGACCACACATAGAAAAAAAAGAGATTAAAAAAAATAAAACATAATCGATTATACATATTTGTGGGGTAAAGAGTTGACTGTCAGTTATTTGTGTACAATATATCATGATCAAATCAAGATAGCTGGCATATTCATCATTGCAAAACGTACTCATTCTTTGTGTCCATTAATTTCTCCCTAACTGCTTACCCCTCCTCTTTGCCCCCCTCTAATAAGCAAGGTGCTCTTCTTTTCTTCTGAAAGCCAAGCATATTATTGTGTTCTTTCTGTCGATCTTTCTATGTTTCTTTTTTTTTAAAAAATTTATTTCCTTCTTTCCTCTCACTTATGAGTGAGGATGTTGTGTGATATTTCTCTTTTTGTGCCTGGCTTATTTCACTTAACATCATTTTTCCCAACCTCACCTGTAAGGCACTAGGCAGCAAGTGGACAAGGTCCTTGCTATCTGGGAATTATGCCAGCAAAAAGCTGGCTACCCATTAGCCTGTCTCCTACTTCCTCTCCTTGAGATCTGAACTTTGAATGATCCCGGGACCCTGAGAACTTTGTAAAGGAGGAATTTATGCTTTCACCTTGCTGGTAGCCCTGAACCTTCAAAGTGCCGTAGCAACAAAAAGTGTTCTATAAACAGCTTTGTACCAGACATAACTGGCTTAATTAGTATAATATGTTATTTTACTGGCTTATAAAAATAACCTGAAATAAACCAAGGGGCCTCAAGCCAGCAGCTTGAGAAAAGCCCTTCTGATTTCATAAGTGTGTCAATTCCCTACTGTCTCCCCTCAGGTAGTGGTCTCTGACACTCATCCATATTGCCGTGAATGGCAGAATTTATTCTTTTTTTATGGCTGAATAGAATTCCATTGTATTTATATACATACCATATTTTCTTCACCCAATTGTCCACTGATTGACATTTAGGTTGTTTCCATATCTTGACTATTGTAAATAGAGCTGTGATGAACATGGGAGTGCAGGTATCCCTCCAAAATGATGATTTCTATTCCTTTGGGAATATATCCAGTAGTGGGATTGCTGGATCCTATGATAGTTCTATCTGCTGATCGTTAACAAACCTGCACACTGCTTTCTATAAAGTCTGTACTAATTATCAGTCCCACCAACAGTACGGAAGGGTCCCCCTTTCTTCACATTCTCACCAGCATTTGTCATTCCCTGTCTTTTTGACAATAGCTAGTCTAACGGGGATGAAATGACATCTCAATGAGGTTTTGATTTGCATTTCCTTGATGCTTAGTTGAGCATTTTTTCATGTATCTATTGGCCATTTGTATGTCTTCCTTTGAGAAATTGAGAAATGTCTATTAAGCTCTTCTGCCAATTTTTTAATTGGACTTTTTTCTAAGTTGTATGAGTTCATCGTGTACTTTGGATATTAATCCTTTGTCAGATGTATAGTTGGCAAATATTTTCTCCCATTCTGTACATCGCCTTTTCATTCTGATTGTTTCCTTTTTTGTGCAGATGGTTTTCAGCTTGATATAATCCCTTTTTTAAAAAAAATCTTTTCTTTTGTTGTTTGTGCTTTTGGAGACATATTCATAAAGTCTTTGCCCAGTCCTGCATCATGAAATGTTTCCCCTATGTTGTCTTCCAAGAGTTCTATCATTTCAAGTCTTATAGTTAAGTCTTCAATCCACTTTTAGTTGATTTTTGTATATGGTGAGAGGTACAGATTTAATTTCATGCAATGTATGTCTTTGATGCCTTTGTCAATGATCACTTGGCTATAAGTTCATGGATTAATTTCTGGGTGCTCTATTGTGTTCCATTGGTCCATGTGTCTGTTTTTATGACAGTACCATGCTGGTTTGGTTAATATAGCTTTGAGGTATAATTTGTAGTCAGGTAGTGTAATGCCTCCAGCTTTATTTATTTATTTATTTATTTATTTGCTTGCTGAGGATTGCTTTGGCTATTCAGAGTCTCGTTCCATATGAATGTTAGGATTTTTTTTTTTCTTTTTCTGTGGATAATGTCATTGATATTTCAATGGGGATTGCATGAATCTGTAGATCATTTGGGGTAGTGTGGACATTATCACAGCATTGATTCTTTCAATCCATGAACATGGAATGTCTTTTCATCTATTTGGGTCATTTTTAATTTCTTCCAGTAGTGATTTGTTGTTCTTATAGTAGAGATCTTTCACCTCCTTGATTAAATTGATTCATTGATTCCTAGGGTTTTTTTGGTGGTGGGGGGTTGTTGTTTGTTTGCTTGTTTTTGTAGCTATTGTAAATACACTTGCTTTCTTGATTTTTTTTCTGCTAGTGCATTGTTGGAATATAAAAATAAAACTGATTTTTACATATTGATTATATATCTTGCAACTTTACTGAATTCACTTATCAGCTCTAGGAGTTTTTTGGTACAATTACTACGTTTTTCTATATATAGGATCATGTCATCTGCAAATAGGGACAATTTGTCTTCATCTTTTCCAGTTTGGATGTTCTTTATTTCTTCTTTTGTCTGATTGCTCTAGCTAGTACTTCAATGCTGTGTTAAATAGGAGTGTTGAGAGTGGGCATCCTCGCCTTGTTCCTGTTCTTAAAGGAAAAGCTGAAAACTTTATCATTCAGAATGATATTGAGGTGGGTTTGGCATATATGGCTTTTATTGGGTAGAGATACTTTCCTTCTATACCTAATTTGTTGAGAGTCTTTACCTTGAAGGGATGTTCAATTTTGTCAATTGCTTTTTCTGTATTTATTGAGATAATCATATGGTTTTGTGTTTGATTGCATTGATATGATGTATCATATTTATTGATTTGTGTATGTGGAAACATCCTTTCATCCTTGGGTTGAATCCCACTTGATCATAGCGTATAATCTTTTTGATACGGTGCTGTTTTCTGTTTGCTAATATTTTGTTGAGGATTTTTGCATCTATGTTCATCAAGATATTGTCCTATCATTTTCTTTTTTGTTGATGTATCGTTCTCTGGTTTTGTTATCAAGGTGATGCTGGCCTCATAGAATGAGTTTGGGAGAATGGCTTCTGTTTCAATTTTTTGGAATAGTTTTTTAATTCTTCTTAAGGGTTTGGTAGAATTTAGTAGTGAAGCCATCCAGTCCTGGGCATTTCTTTTTTGGGAGAATGCTGATTACTGTTTCAATCTCATTGCTCATTATTGGTCTATTGAGGTTTTCAATATCTTCTTGGCTCAGTCTTGGTAGTTTGTATGTGTCCAGAAATTTATCCATTTCCTCCAGTTTTTCAAATTTGTTGGTGTAAAGTTTTACATAATAGTTTCTAATGATTCTTTGAATTTCTGTGGTGTCAAATGTAGTGTCTCCTTTTCCCTTTCTGATCTATGTTATTTTGGTCTTCTCTCTTCATTTTTTAGTTAGATTAGCTAATGGCTTATCTATTTTGTTTATCTTCTTAAAAAAACTACTTTTTGTTTTACTGATGTTTGGTATAATTTTTGGGTCTCTGTTTCATTTTGCTCTGATATTAATTATTTATTTCTATCTACTAATTTTGGGGTTGGATTGTTCTTATTTTTATACTCCTTTAAAGTATAACATTAGGTTGTTTAAATCTTAGTATTCTTTTTATGTAAACATTTACTGCAATAAACTTCCCTCTTAGTACTGCTTTTGCAGTATCCCATAGTTTTTGGTATGATATTTCTTTACTTGCACTAGTTTCAAAAAATTTCTTGATTTCTTGTTTAATTTCTTCTTAAACTCAGATCATTCGGGAGTGTGTTGTTTAACTTCCATGTGTTTGTATGGTTTCTAAAGTTTCTTATTATTGATTCCTAGTTTTAATTCATTGTGATCTGAAAAGATAATTGAAATGATTTCAATTTTTTAAAATTTGTTTGATATTTGATTTGTGGCCTAACAGGTAGTACATCCTGGAGAATGTGCCATGTGCTGATGAGAAGAATTCTGTAGTTGTTGGATGGAATGTTTTGTAAATATCTGCAAAGTCCACTTGTTCTAAAGTGTAGTTTAAATCCTGTGTTTCTCTGTTGATTTGATGCCTAGACGATCTGTCCAGTGTAGAAAGAGGAGTGTGAGGTCCCCAACTATTATTGTATTATGGTCTCTCTCTCTCTGTCTTTAAGTTTAATAATATTTGTTTTATATATATGGGTACTCCAGTGTTGGGTGCATATATATATTTATGATTGTGATCTCCTCTTGCTGGATAAATCTATTTATCTTTATATAATGACCTTCTTTGTCTCCTTTTATCATTTAAAGTATATTTTATCTGATAGAAGAATAGCTACTCTTGTTCATTTTTGGTTTCCATTTGCATGGTACATCTTTTTCCATCCCATCACTATTAGTCTGTGTGAGTCTTTACTGGGGGGTTGAGTTTATTGTAGACAACATATAGTTGAATCTTGTTTCTTAATCCATTCATCCAGTCTATGTCATTCAAGAGTGGAATTCTATCCTTTTATGTTTAGGGTTGTTATTGAGAGATATTGTCTTACTCCTGGCGTATTGATTTTTGTATTGTTGTTTTAAATGTCTTTTGTTCCTTTTTCTTTTATTGTTTGTCTTCAGTGTTTATTAGTTTTTGAAGTGGTAATATATAGTTTCTTTCTCTATCTCTATTGAACTTTTATTCCACCAGTGGGTTTTCTTCTGTCTCTTGTATTTATGATGGTGATTATTGTTTGCTTTTTTTTTTTTTTTTGACTCTGGATGCAGGACTCCCTTGAGGATTTCCTGTAGGGCTGGTTGTGTGGTAGTGAACTCCAACAGTTTTTGTTTGTCTGGGAAATACACCATTTCTCCATTTCAAAAGGATAGTATTGCTGGATATAGCATTCTTGGCTGGCAGGGGTTTTTTTATGTTTTTATTTTCTTTTAGTACTTTGACTATATCATTCTATTCTATTCTGATTGGTAATGTTTTGCTGAGAAGTTTATGTTAGTCTGATGGGGGTTACATTGTAGGTGACTTGATACTTTTCTCTTGCTGCTTTTAGGATTCTCTTTGATGTTGATTTTTGATAGTTTGACTACAGTGTTCCTCAGAGAAGACTTTTTTGGATTGAATCTATTTGGGGATTTTTGAGCTTCTTGGAACAGGAAGTCTGTACTTTCTGAATACGTGGGAAGTTTTCAGCTATTATTTTATTGACTAGGTTTTCAATGACTTTTACTTTTTATTCCCTTCCATATCATCCATGATTCAGATGTTTGTGCAGTTAAGGTTGTCTGATAGCTCTTGTTGGTTCTTGTAGTTTTTTGTCCACCTGGGTTATTTCAGAAAGATTGTCCTTGAGAGTAGAAATTCTTTTTCTGCTTGCTCTAGCTCGCTGCTTAAGCTCTCTGTTGTATTTTTTATTTCATTGAATGAATCCTTCAGCTCCATGAGTTCTGCTACATTCTTTTTTAAGGTATTTTTCTCTTTATAAAGTTCTTTCTTTATATTTTGAATTTTTTTTTTTATTTCATTGTGTCCATTATGTAACTTTTCTTGTATCTCATTGAATTTCTTTAAGATGGCTGTTTGAGATTCCTTTTCAGTCATTTAAAAAATTTCCTATTTTGGGGTTCTGTTACTCGAGAATTATTGTATTCCTTTGGAGGTATCATTTTTTCTTGTTTTTTTTTTTTTTTTTGTTGTTTGTTTGTTTGTTTTGTTTGTTTGTTTGTATTTCTAATATCCCTACATTGATGTCTGTTCATCTGGTGGAGTAGTTGCTTCTTATATTATTCTGAAGTAGCTTTTAAGGAGAGAAATTTCCTCCTTCAGATGTGTTTTTTATTGACTATTGGCCCTGGGCAGGCTTTCTGGCACTGCTGCTTGTGTCCCATGCCACTGATAGGTGTATTGGGGTGTGTTGAAAGTACTCAGCTTGAATGGATGGTCTTGGGTAAGATTTCTCTTTCTTCTTTCCTATGACAGAAGCTTCTCCTGGGTCCCTGCTTCTCTGTCTTTCCTCTTTTCTCTGGCCTGGTAAAATGCAAGGATACCTTGATCTGGGTAAGGTAGAGCTGGTGGTACCCAGGCTGAGTGTTGGCAGGCAGTGGTACTGACTGCTATGCGGGGAGAAGAGCAGCTGAGGTAGTAGCATTCTGGGGTTGGGCGTGGTGACAGTGGGAGATACAAGGTCACTCTTCCCTTTGTGGTTTAGGTGCTGGATTGCCAAGGACAGTGCTGCTGAGATGCTTCTCAGGAAGTGGGTGGGGCCACTGGGCAAGCCCTTGGCAGACAGCCCTATTCCTCAGCTTGTGAGTGGTGGGCAGGGCTGCTGGGACAACTTGTCATGCCTCCTGTGGAAGCTGGGAGGGGCCACTGGGATGGCATACATTGGAGCATCTGGTCTAGCCACCTGTGAGCAGTAGGGAGGACTGCTAGGCAGTCCTTTAGTTAATGGGATGGTGCATTTGCTTGTAGGTCTGTTGGCAAAGTTGCTAGGGGTGACCACTCAGGGCAGAGCCACCAAGCAGCTTCTCTGAAAGGGAAAGATGCACTTTATTTCTTCCGGCCCAAGGATATTTTCTTTATGGTACAGACACCTGAGCTGTTTTTAGGACTTGGAGCTTAGGTGTACACAACCCAGTCAGCTGGCAGAGCTAGGGGTGGGAGTGGGGAATGAGGTGTGGTTCACCTGAGGAGTGTCTGCCTGTCAGATCTCTAGCTGGGGATGTGGGAGTGCATCAGTTTAGCTGGACTAGGGTTGGCTTCCTAGGCTGCAGAACAGTCTTAGCCACTGTGAACCCAGCCTTCCAGCTGCCATGAGCAGGGAATTGAAGCCTCTCCTGTGAGTGTGTTGGGTAGAGGGTGGAGCCTTAAGCCTGGGAAGCATTGCAGCTACTGGCCCCAGGGTAAGGTGCACTCTGTTACAGTTCTGGTTTCAAGATAGCACTGATCGGTATCTTCTTGGTTTCAAAAGGTGGGAGGTGGGGAGTTCACAGTTCCTGCTAATGTTCTAGGGCACTAGCTTTGCAGGGCACTGTCCACACTTGGCTCCAGACTTGTAGTGCCAAAAGATTTACAGGCCTAAGTGGTGAGGATGGAGGTTGGTGTGGGTTCTCTGCCTACCTTTTTGGTGCCAGGAAAATTCTTCCTTTGTCAATTTCATGGTCTGAGACATGACAGCTGAGGCTAGGTGCCTCTCTCTTTTCTCTAGGTTACCCTCCAGGGTTTTTGTTCTCCATAGCAATCTCTCCTGTTGTACTCCTACACTCTCCTGCTGATGCTCCTGTCAGTATTTAGCACTCTGTTAGTGTTCCAGTCCTTTTCTGTGGGAGGCATGTGCCCTGGGCACCTCTAGCATGCCATCTTCCTACAAAAGGGGGGACTGAACATTTAAGTTAGAGATTTTTAAAAAAGACATTTCCATTTAATAGCATTTAGAAGAACACTATATAAAGATCTAATAAAATTGGTATAACTATTTTCATCATAACTTATAGAATGAGTGTACATCTGTGTGTATTTATATGTGTGTGTTTACAATAGTTTGTCACTTTTAACTAATATGTTTTTTTCCCTGATATTCCATACACTAGATTCAGGATTTAGCCTTCAGCTGCTTTATTAGTCAAAAATATTTCTAATTTTGATTTTGTTTCACATTTTAAAAGATGATGCTAGATACTATGACTAACTCATCTTTGATAATTTTAGGTTCTATAAAAAAATAAATTTTGAGTCATGATTCAAAGATGATAGAAGAATTTCAGCACCAATACGATGCATAAGTAATGTTGTGTAGAATAAAAAAACCCAAAGCTTGTGAATACAAGTTTGAATAAAAATTGTAGTTTAAACTAGAGATTCACTCTCATTGGATAAAAACCATGATTCTCAAAATATAAGAATATATGAAAGCCTTGTAACATTAGGATTAAAAATATACTTTAAATTGCATTTTTGGAAGTTGAATGAATAGGGATATAAATAGATAAAGAATATTTTAACTTTTGTTCCATAGTCCTTAATATAGAAACTTTTTGTTTATGACATTTCAAATAAAGCTTTATAACAAAAACTTATAAATTCTTCTTTAACATTTACAAATCAAATCAGCCTGTAGTTTTCTTTTTAATACAATCTTGATCCTGTTTCTCAAATAGATTTAACGTTGACTTCTTTTAAAATATTTAGGAGTTTGCTTGTCAAAATTTCTGGATCACCTTTTTTTCCTTAATGGTATATCTTTAACATTATTTCCTGTATCTGATATGATAATACAATTTGAAAAGGAGATAAGCATTGACAAGTGAAAAGAGTTTTCTGGTCACCTGAAGAATGGATTTTCCACTTCTAATTAATCACATGTCAGCTGCTGGGCATGTGTAATTAATGGCACATAACCCCAAGGCTGTAATGTATAAACACACTGCTTATCTGGTTAGAGAAATATTAGCATACTGATGATCTCTGCAAATGAGAGTAGTTTTCTAATTCTGCCTTTACCTATTGTAGGTAGCATATTAATTCATGTCAGTATGAAAATAGCAGAGGAATTAGTAGGAAATAAAAAAAAATTGAACAATGCTACATAAATGTGTTTGTATAAACACATACATATTCACAGTATATTATGATAAAATAAACTTACCCATGTTGCAGTGCTTTGTTTTACCATCAATGTGGCATAAACACACTGAAAATAGTTTAAAAAAAAAAAAGTTGCGATAATTCCTGCTATTTATGGAGTTAAAGAAAAGTAGTTAATTTCTTTGAAATATGTTTTTCATAAGTGCAAAAGAGGGACGTATAATCCCAATGTTAAAGATATTTAGAAATATTTATGACAGGATGTTTAATTGTAAGTTTATCTTGAAGCAACAGATAATATTGCTTTGACATAGCACAGTCGCTTGCCAAAGCAAAATGCGAGTTTTCAAGCAACAGACTGCAAACGTTATACCACTCCTAAAACTGTAACCCACATTTAAAATGTATATAAAGGTTACAAAAGATAATTTATTCATAGATAGCTGTTGCTTTGCTACAAGCCCTCCCCTCTTCAGTTTTGGAGGGTAGAGAATTTGCCCCCAGACTCAAGACGAGCACCAGACAGATGATTTTAAAGTTTGAGAAAGAACATATTTAGCTCTTTAAAAAAAGCCAAAGGGATGTGGCAAGAAGAAATAATTCTACTCCATGATTTAATCCTACCATGGTGCTTCTATAACAAAGGTTTCCGCATCCTCAGATTCAACCAACTGCGGATCAAAAATATCTGAAAAAAAAAAAAAAATAACAGATAACAATAAAACAATAAGAATAATACAAATTTTAAAAATATAGTACAACAACTATTACATAGCTTTTACATTGTATTAGATATTATAAGTAATCTAGAGATGATTTAAAGTACAATATACCAGAGGCTGTGCACAGGTTATATGCAAACATTATGCTATTTTATGAGACTTGAACATGTGGATTTTGATATCCACAGAGGGCACTAAAACTAATAGCCCTATACACCAAGGAATGACTGGATACTCATTGTGTATAATTGGAATTATGTTTTTAAGACAGGGTTTTTTTTTCCTGAATTTTGAAGCACACAAACGGTCCCTAAAAATTTTGTTCCAAGAATATTTTGAACCTGCTATTTTAGTTTTCCTCAGTGGGAAAAGTGGTAGCAGCTGATATATGATATACTTAAAATTATACATTTGAACAATTAAAAAAAAACTAGTTATTTCTCAAGAAACTTTCTCACAGAGTTGTTTAAAACAGTAGCATATTGAAAAATAACTATTACTGGTATAAACTCTGCAAAAATAAAATTGCAGTCAATAAAATGTAACATTAAAAATTGGTGAAACAATCAAATCTTCATTTTTCTAGATTAGCTAAATTTATCAAGGAGAGTTAAATTTAAGGCTCAATCTAGAAAAATGGTATTGTAATATTTATTTTCCTATTTTGGAAAAGATAATAGTAATGAATATGTGGAAAATAATTAATTAAAAATAATGCAACTATAAGTCAAATTATATGATAATATGTGGGGAGCATGTTATGTTAATTGTACTTTATAGAAAATTAATACCAAGTCTATTTGGTAGTCAGAGTTTCATGAAAAAACTATTTTTTTCAATAAAAATGAATCAATTATTTTTTGAATTTTTTTGAATTTTTATTTTATTTTATTCATGAATATAGAACTATATTTTCTGAACAAAATATTGTGTTCAAAATACTGGATTTCAAACAGCACTATATCAAACCAGTGAAAGCAAAACACTGTGGTCAAGACATTCACTCACCTCTATACAAAGCATCTAAAACATTATCTGGGCAATAATAAATACTTCACAATTTTGCTTCTCTTAACTCATCCCTTCCATTCCATTTTAGCTAGAATTCTGAAAATGCATTTTGAAAAAATTGATTGACTTGATTTAAATCCCCTCCCTCCTTTTTTAAACCATTTTTTTCTCTATGAAGTCATCTTAAATGTCTTTCTATATTCATTCTCATTCCCATCAGCCTTATTATTACTTTTTGCTTTAGAGTTCAGATAGCAAAAGCAGTGTTTCCATTTTTTATGCGTAATGTTGCTCAAACTTCAAAATCTAAAATGCAATCATTTTCTGACTTTCTGAACTCTGTATTTAGGGATTTTGTTATTTATAACTTCAAATAAAGTATGAAGGAATTCATGTTTCAGTGGGAAAACAAATTCTCTGTCCATGTATCATCACAGAATCCTGTTGGTTCCAATTAAATGTTTGCAACATTGCTTTTTATGTTTTTCTGTTTGTTTACAACACTCTTCTGGATTTTTTTATGATTCAAAATATTATCCATGCTTATTGTAGAACTGAAAAATGCCATTTTTTAAATATTATTTAACTTCTTTTAAGGATATATGTTCTTATGAAAAGAAAAAATAATATTTTTTATTACTGGCTCAATATGATGATGATGAACATTATGATGATGATAATGTACCAATAAACATAATTATTTTATAGTATTAGTACAAGGGATTAATATTTCTCTATGTACAGCAAAATGCATCCTCAACTTGCCTATTTTCTTTACCAGTTTTATACTGAGCTTGGGTGGTTTACTCTTCATTCAGAGAAAAGTTCAACAGGAATCTTGTTTTACATACCTTCTTGCCTCAAAATTCACAAGTCTAGCCTCCATCCCTCACAGAATGTGCTTGAGCCATGGACTAAGTTCTGAAGTGAAGTATTGATATGTGGTTCTTCCTACAGGATCTGGTAGCATCAGCATCATAGACAATGATTTATAACCTAAATAATATCTATCTAAATCGATCCAAATCTAATTCAACAGAAACAAGTAATTCCTAAAGAATAAACATAACTACCTTATTCTGCTTGATAACCGTTGACATCTTCAAGTGAGAAGAAAAATGTTGAAAGAGATGAAAGCTAGGTCTAGGGCTGCGTTAAGATATGTGTCCTACTAAAAAGCAAGCAATTAGTACAGAGTAAGAAGCCAGACTTGATTTCATTTTATTTAATAAAGTTAAAAATTTATAATTATAAATAAAAATTCATGTTCATGTTAAAAAAAAAAAGTAGTTCAAATGCATTTCAAGTAAATAAATTTTCTCCTTTTGCTTAAGAATAAGTCACACCTTGAAGAGATAAATAGCTCTTAAGAGTTTTAGGGGATCCACCTGAATATCTTAATAGATGATAGATTGATAGGTAGACAGACAGATAGATGGATAGATATTGTAAGGGAAAATACAAATTTAAAATATAAGAAGCTTAATTTTTCCTGTTAAAAATAAGGAAAGAGATTTCCTCCCTCCCATTTCCTGGAACATTTACTTTAGAAACCTTATAATTGTAAGTTCTTTTTTGGGGGGGAGGAGTCTCTTTCTCAAGGACCAGGCAACCATCTCTTTGAAATGTCATCATCAAACATGGTAGTGCCCTATCTTCCAGTTTCTGCAGGTCAGGAGCCCACCTCCTGCAGGCACCTCTAAGTTGCTAAACTTCTCCTGTCATACACATATAAGAAGTTTATTTTTTCCTTGTGGTTAAAGTCTATTAGGAAACACACATGGCCACCAGGTGAATCTAGGATGAACCATGTGTGACAAATGGTGCTTTCAAGTTCTTTTGCTTGAAAACTAGTTACCATTTATCTTGAGTATTTATTTGGCTACATAAAAGGAGGATATGTCTTTCAATCTCTTAGTGTTACGTTCTGGTTTAATGCTTACTACTACTACTACTGCTACTACTACTACTACTACTACTACTACTACTACTACTAATAATAATAATAATGCTTACCTTTGTGGAGAGCTTTTAGTGTTGGCAGATTTAATTTTTAATTATATTTTCCCAACAATGTGCATATATGTGTGAATGTGTTTAATTCTGTGGGATATATTGTACACATGGATCTACTCATTAAAAAATATTTAATGATTGCGTATCAAGTGCTGAACAGTTCTTGGTGCTGAGGTTGCGACTAACAAAAAAGATAAACTCTTTATTGAATTTACCTATGCTCAAGAAAAAACAGGCAAAACAAACCTTCCTAAAATATACAATAATATGTAAATGGCCATTAGTGCTTTGGAGAAAAAATAAAGTAGGAAAGAAAACGGCATAGGGATCACCACATTGGACTGTTAGAAATTTTAAATGATGTGGTCAGGGTTTGACTCATGGAGAATGTAGCATTTAAAGAAAGACTTGAATGAGGAGTGGACCGCACGTATATCTAGTAGAAATAAATACCTAGCAGAGGAAACTGTCAGGACATTGAGGTAGGTTATGCCTCACACCTTTGCTGAATAACAAGGAGGCCATCAGAGTGAACAAGGGAAGTCAGAGACACAAGGAGGGGCTAGAAGCCGATTTAGTAGGGCATTGTTAACAAAAGATAAAATGTTTGTACCACTTCAAATTCCTAAAATACTGTTCAGGAAACACCTATTATTCAACCCTATCATTAACATAAGTATCATCAAATGTTTTAGTTTCACCAATCTGGTGAAAGATGAGGGAGATCCCATTTTATATGGCATTTATAAAGGCAGATTTGAGCACATTTTATAGATATTTTCAATTTGTTTAATTCTACGAAGTGTCTGTTTGAAAGTCTTTGTCCATTGATCTACTGAGATTTTGACTTTTTCTTACTAAGTCACGAAGAAGAATGTTAAGAGATGGGAATTATCAGACACTGATCAAAACATTAAGTGTTTCCTGATATTTAAAATAGAAGGCAAGAACTGGCAAATGGTTTTGCCAAATCATATATCATTCATTTGCATTTTCAAACTATATTTTTCTTTGTTTATTTTCTGTAAACAAAGTAAATGCTTAAATTTTATTTTTAGGAGCCTTATTAACATGTATTAAATGTTTAGTTTGATAATTGTTCATGATTTCCTAGATGAGTTTGCTAATATTCAGATTAATTTTAATACTCAGTGATTGTCTCTGAAATTATCTTTTTGGTTGAAAATAACTGTTCACAAAGAGAAAACTCTGATGGTTAATCATCAGCCACAGAACTTGCCAGGCTATTTTCCATTCTTGAGAGCAGCAAAAACACTAGATCTTACACACTCACATTAGGAAAGAATTAAAAAAGAAAACAACCTGCCTATTTCTTTGAATGAACAGAAAACCACCTAATGAAACAGTTTCTGTCCATCTTTTGGCTTTTATCTCAACTTTGTTGCTCCTTTCTCCATAAACAGTCATGCCTTCCACTCAGGGAAAAGGCATGATAATTTTTACTCAGAAATCTTTCTAAAACTCCTCAGATGTTAAGTTTTGCTTCATTATACCTAACTACCCACTCTACATAATTAAGCAGTCTTACTGAAACTCTTGTTGGTAACACAGTCTTTCACCTGTTACTTGCTGGCCTGCTGTGTGCAATCCACCATTACCTAGCTCATGAGGGCTGGCAAATACATGCAAAAATTCCCGACAAGGTTTTTCTCAGAAAAACATTTTATTGTATGAGATATCATGTTAGTTCTAATAGAATAATCTCAATTTTGCCAATCTGGTATTTACTGCCTTTCCACTAATTAAAGAACTCTGTGTCAATGACCGTATCAAATATCATTACCACATATTTATAAGCATACATTTAGAGGTTTGTTTGCCCTGGACAACTAGGCTTTGCCTTTGAGATCAATGATTAGCCAAACCTGCCCTTATTTAGATGTGGAGAGGCAAAATTCAGTGAATACCATTGTCAGCATCCTGTGAATTAGGAAGAAAGACAGGAGAGATGAAGCCAAGGGCTACACTGGAAGTGAGGAGATATCTCAATATAACGGTAGAATACATTAAACAATATATTTCACTAGAAGAGTTTAAGTTCTTCTGCATGATTGGGTTTAATAGGTTTGTACAAGCCTTCATTATTGAGTCTGTTCTCTCTGTGACCAAAGTAAAAACAATGGAAACTTGAGGGTGATTTAGCACCAGTGACATAGATTGTGTTCTAGGCCTAGATTTGTAATAATAAATATGAGATACTTAGATAAATGTTACACTTGTATCACTTATGTAAAATAGTATATTAATTGTAAAAGACATGGTAGGACAAAGAATTTTTCACTGTGGCCCCTGCATGCCTTGGTCCCCTACAGCTCTTTCTCCCACCACCTACTGTACATAAATTTAGCCTTTGACTGCTCCTCTTGCTCTCTTGATAATAACCAAGTTGCCCACACAATGACTGTCAATCCATAAGACCAAATCCTTTCTCTTCCAAGAACCATCCTTAACCACCTATTCCCCCAAATTAGCAGAACTTTGGCTGACCCAATCCTGCTAAATCCCTACGAAGCATTCCTTCCTCCTTGACCAGATTAGAACCCTCTTGTGGAGTCTTTAAAAAAAATCTTTGATGGATTTTCTTCCACATAAGAATAAAAACAATTCAAGGCTACTATTTAGAAAATTAACATTTAAACAATCAAAACATAGAATAAATAATACAAAAAGTAAAACTTAACATGTGATGAGCATATGGCAATCCTCTATTTCATTAACAGCAAAACCTGATTTTTAAATAGACAAAGAAAATTTGTCATTCCATGATATGAACTACTATATCTGCTGTAGATTAGATGCCCACTCCCCCCTCCCACCTCGTTGAAGCTTAAATCCCCACTGCAACTGTTGAGGGTGGGAAATCCTCCTATGGTAATTGAAAGGTGAGGCCTTGAAGAGGTGATTAGGTTGTAGGACTGTGCCATAGTGAATGGATTTTAAATGGTGCTCACGGGAATGATTCTGAGGACTTTAAGAGGAGAGTGAATAAGGAGCTGAGTCTCTCACTGCTCTGCCATTTTTGCAATATGATACTCTGTCATCACTGTCACCAGGAGCAAGACCTTCACCAGCCGTGTTCCCTGGACTTTGGACGTTGTGCCTCTAAAACTGTAAGCAGTTTCATTTTCCTTACAAGTCACCCAGTTTTAAGTATTTTGTTATAAGCAACAGATATGGACTAAGACAATATCCATTTGTGTTTCATTTTCAGAGTAGAAATTACCTAGAGCTATCTTTCTGGACTATTTTAAAGCAGGATACTACATGAACAGAAAAGGTGTTGAATTGTTTAAAAGAAAAAAAATGTTCATCATATGATCTCTTTATCACAGGGTCATATTACAGAAATATTTTTGATTGGTGTAAATCCTTCTTTTTCATATTTTCCAGAATAAGTCTCTTGGAGATTTTTCTACCCTTAAAGGACTTTGGTGATCATCTCTGATTTCAGCCAATTTCTTTCAAGCTCCTCAGGTAGACATTGCCAAATACATTATTTACAGTTTGTCTCAAAATTAAATATGCCTATGATTCACATTATATGTGATTCATATTAAATTGCAGATTTGATTTTGTAAGTCTAGACATATCCCAATTTTCTGCATTTGTAACAAACTCCAAGTAAAGCCAATGCCTCTGGACCATGGGTCATATTGGGAGCAGCGAAGCTTTAAATGACCAGATCCAGCTCAATTCCACATGTAAGTTCCTTATATTTACATCCTAGAATTCTAGTAAGCACCGGAAAACCTGCCTCCTCATTCTCTTTTGCCCAACCTCCTCTGCCTTCGTGATATTTTTTATACTTCCTATGGGTTTGTACGCCTCCTTTTTTTTACACCTACTCTTCATCTTTCTGTAACATGATTCCCTCCTTTAACAAACTGGGGATTTCCTAACAATTTCCCCCTGAGATGGTTGTTACACCCACATCTGTGTTGGCTCAGATGCTGTACATCATTTTTATAACCATGCATTGCAGTACTCAGCTCGTTGACCAAAGTTGTTTGAAGTAATTTAGCAAAGCATCTGGGATAAGGCAGGACAATATAAACATTTACTACATAGAAAAGAAAAAGAAAAGAAAATGAAAATGGAATTACAGAAATGGAAAAATAATGGAGTTTGTTCTTTTCGAAGCTTATTAGACAAATACTAATTGTCATTATACCTAAAATTTCTAGTTATTTTTACCCTGAGTTGTCTATGTAATATGTAATTTGAGTCTCCATCACTAAGTTCTGTCCTGCCTCCACATTTCAGCTCTTTTCCTATTAGCTCAGGGAATTTTCAGGCTCTCTTATGAAGTAGGAATAGATGAACTAAAGGGATTGGAGGACCCTGATAATAGAGAATAGTAGCAGGCTTGCTCAAGAATAGTAATTTGCTTGTCCAAAATCAAATCTGCATTTGAATACGATCCCCATATAACATAAAGTACAGTTGATAGTTATAGCTAATCATTTTATGGTGGTTGTTCATCTCCCACGATTTCAATATCCTTCCTGCTTTAGGAGATGAGGAGAAATACCTCTTGGAAAGATGGAGAAGGATCACCAACTGAAATCAGTTGAAATAAGGAAAATACAAATGAGGAATTTCCATATGTCTCTAAAAGCAAACATCTCACATGCTACTGCCAGGCTAAACCCCACAGTTACCACCTATGCAGCTAAATAATTTCAGTCAATTTTGCAACCCCAAAATATCTCTTTATATCTCCAGGATATTTTGTTGGTGGGTGCCTTATATTATTAAAGGTGACTTTTTGAAAATCAGGTTAAATACAGAATGGAGCAAATTGTGATAAACTTACTCGGCTCATACAGGACTTTTTTTTCCCCCTTGCCCTTGTTTTTAAAACACTTTGCCAAATGCTGTTCTTTATGAACAAGAAAGCGTGTTGAGGGAAATCACCTGTGGAATGTAATGAATAAGACAATCTTTAAATGAATACAAATACCCAATAGGCTTTCCCTTGTCTGCTCAGGGGAAGCAATTAACTGGCAATGAAGTAGATTTAGACTTTTTAAGTAGTTACCACTAAGCACCAGGTGTTTAGACTCTTTGACTGGATGTTGATTTATTGTTCTTTCAAACTTTTCTGCTATTTACAATACCAAAACAGAGAGATTTGAAAAACATTGCTGTATCCCTAACCCTAACTACATTATTACAGAGTAAATAACACACAAATCTACGCAATGACACAAAAAAATCCTGTCTTGGTAAGAATAAAATATGCTTTTTTTCAAAGCAAATAATGCAATGTTTGCTGTAAAAAAAAAAAAAAATCATTAAGTTGCTTCTCACTAGGCAGCAGGGCTGAGTATTGAAACAAGAGCGTAGCTTTCAATATTTTATAATGTGTTTTTGTCAATATTTTATAAAGTTGATTCATACAAAATCATAAAATATACCATTTGATTGATTTTCAATGTGTCCTTAGTTTTGAAAATCTGACAATTCAACACAAAAAAGGTTTTATTTAGATTTTATCCTACTTTGGTACTTGCATTAAATAAATAAAAAAGAAAAAAAGAATGGAATTTAGAGTGAGACAAACTTGGCACTGCTCATTTATGCTTGGATAACCTAGTTTTAATTTTTGATTCCCATTTTAAAGCTAACAAATGTAAAACTCTGAGTAAAATGTTTGTTTTACGGTCATTCTATAAATGACAGTTAATTTTGTTGCTATTATTTTACTATTAACAGAATTTTATGATTATTATTTTAAATTTTCAAGCATGGTGCAAAGTCTCTCAGATACTTTGATAAACTCCGTCAATGACCTTACATTCCGGTACATTAACTCTTCTGCGTCCTTATAGAACAGTAATTGAAACAATGGATGTTGATATGAAGCATGTGTCTTCACTCCCCCTCTGGTGACCCTCATCTTCTAGTGGAAGGCATACAAATTTCCAAAAATTAGGCTTGATGATAGCAATGAGAATTTTTTATTTGAGTGTCATTCGAATGTTTGCCTGCCCTACCACTGGGCGCAGATGATATATGGAGCAACTTCTGCTGTGGAGACATGCTATCACCTGGCAATACCTTCTATGGACTGCACATAAGTCCTGGACACTTGGAAAATTCCCTATAATAATGCTACCTTCTTGGTCCACTGAAACCATCTGTCCAGCATCTCCATCTTGGACCCTTCTTTTGGTTCAAGGATCTTGCTTCCTCTCCCATTCTTTCTGGCAATTTTCGGTGTATTAGCTAGAATTCATTTACCCATCTCCACAAAAGCCCTGCTCTAATTTCTCCTCTCTAGTAGCCAATAAAAAAATTAGCATATTAACCTAGAGACTAATCACAACTGATACGTAGCCAGTATGCTGATACTACTAGACATTAAAATATCTAGTGCTGGCATTACTAGATACTAAAATATTGGCATTACTAGATATTAAGATATCAAAAATCTCCGCACTTGTTACTTGCTGCTATGTAGCCACTACCCCTTAAGTACTGCCTGATTCTTCTGCTGCTATGGAATTCCACCAGCAACCTCCCCCCACCCTCCTTGCAAGATTCCCATGATCCAGAAACTAAATTATAAATATTTGGCACAGTAGACACTCTCCAGGATATTATGCCATTGTAACGACCAGTATCTGTGATTGATTATTTTATGTGCTCCAAGTGGTATCATTTTTCATTTTTAATAGGGAAGGAACATGAGATATGGGGGGATTATGTAAGTTGCAGAGCTTTTTTTCAAACTTTGTCAGCCCTTTATGTCTTACCCCCAATCTACAGCACATCCTGCCTGACCTAAAGAATTAGGTTTGGTCTAATTAAAAAGAACATTCTTATAAGCAATTTTGTGACTAGTTCATAATAAAGGTATAGGATACGTAAAAATCTTAGACATTATTTTAAGTATTAAAATAGTTTTATGCAATTGCTTCTTAGTCTAGTAGCCAGTAGAGAAGCTTTAAGCCAATAAATAAAATGATTGTTGTTAAAAGTAATTCTCTGTACTTCAAAAATAAAAGACAGTTATGTCTGTCAATAAAGAAGTCTTTGGAAGAGTTTGGTGTTACTTTCTAGGAAACATTGTGGTCCAGATAGGTGAGTTGTTTAGAGAAAATGACAACTACATTAATAATTAAAGAAAAAAAATAACTCAGCAAACACTTCTAAAAATATATTAAAATTTTTGGAATGTTTTTGAATAATTTAATGAACAGTTCGCACCAAATACATTATTTTATAAGTATCTTTATATATATATATATGCATATATATAGACACACAAATATATAATCAATTGATATATGAATTCATATTTAGTGTTTTAAAATACTTTGATAAATATTACCTTGGAGGTAACATAGAAAACAAATCTTCCATGCATGGAGGGATCTATTCAGAAAAAGAATTGCCCACATTCTTTGCCTAAAAATGTTGGTAATGTCATTTGCCCTAGAATATGCAATAGTATCTTTTATGATATGTATAAAAAGGTACTTCTTATAATATCTGAATGAAGATATTATTTTCCCATTGAGAAGAATTTGAATGTGCTTTTTCTGATGCATATGTTTTATTGGTTCTTCTTTACTCGTGTCGTGGTCTGGATGTTTATGTCCCTCCCAAAATTCACATGTTGAAACCTAATCCCCAATGCAATAGTATTAAGAGATGGGGCCTGTAGGAGGTGATTAGGTCCTGAAGGCAGAGCCCTTATGAGTGGGATACGTGCCCTAACAAAAGAGGCCCAGGGGAGCCTGTTTGCCCCTTTCACCATGTGAGGACCCAGCAAGAAAAGATCATCTCCGAGAAAGGGCCATCACCAGACACGGCATCTGCCAGTGCTTTGATCTTTGATTTATGAGGAATATATGTTTGTTGCTTATAAGCCACCTAGTCTCTGGTATTCTTGTCATAGCAGTTGTAAAGGACTAAGACGACCCATGATCAGTTAATGAAACTGAAAGTGTAGTCTCAAGTTCCTTCATTGATATCTCCTCCGTTTTCAAGTTGCTTTACACCATGTTCTTCCTTACTGTGTTGTTCTATATCCAAGGTCTCAAAACAATGGTTTTCAAACCTTCCTGACTCCCACCCATTCTGTCTTTTCCTTACTCCTATCCCTTCATGACCTTTATAAACTTGAACGTTGGGGTGTTTATTTTTTGATGTCTGGCTATAGTTACACCCATAATTTGAGGGGTTTTGTTGTTGTTGCTAAGAATTGTAAATAAGTGCTGTTGCTAACTCTCTCAGCTCTTTTATGTTTTCTACATTCATTTTGCCACATATATTATATTATTTGATAATATATTATGGAAACACAAAAATAATTGTAGGGTTAGGTCAATTGTCGGAATCCTGCTAATGTAGCCAATTGTATTGCTAGGGCTCAGACCCACAGACCCTTCAAACCCGTTATGCAGACTGGGTCACAGACCTCTCATATGCCAGGCTGGGTCACCAGACCCCTTCCTCACATACAGTTCCATGAGCTAGGTAATTGGGAAAGATCCCAGGATCTGTTAGCAGATGACATGAACTCAGTCTTCAGCTTCCTCAGCTTATAGCAGCAGTAGCAGCAGGGGCGGTGGACTCCCGGAGCATCCTGGGGGCCCTGGCAACAACAATAACTTGTAGTAACAGCCTCCAGCAGCAGTAGTGGCCTCCCTGTGCCCCGCCCCCCGGCCCGCTGGAGGTAGGGGGGTCACTGTAGATCAGAGCTTCTCGTCCTTTATACTTAAGTCCATAACCTAGGACACCTGGGCGCACATGTGCAATTGCGTTAGACAATAGCCAAGAGACACCTGGGCGCACGTGCATATTTACATCAAATGCTCAGCAAGATTCTGAACATCTGAGGAGCCCTGACCATTTTCCTATATTTTCTCTACAATAATGATTTTGGAAATTAGGAAAACTTGTTTCAAACTGGAAAAACAAATTATGATTATGAAAATAAGATGTTCTCCCCCCCAGAGAGGAACTGGGATGGAGTCTGAGAGCCCTCAAATGTCAAACCTTCCACTGGATCTTTGGTCAATGTTAGTAATTGAACTGTGTACACCAAAAATTTATATATTGAAGTCCTAACCACCAGTACCTCAAAATGTGACTCTATTTGGAGATAGGGTCTTTAATGAGGCAATGAAGTTAAAATGAGGTCATATGGGTAGGCCCTAATTCAATATGACTGGTGCCTTTATAAAAAGAGAAGATTAGGACACCAACATGGTCACTGGAAAGACTATTTGTATTAGTCTGGTTGGGCTTTCATAATAGAATACCACAGATGGGGGGCTTAAACAACTGAAATGTAAGTTCAAGCTCACGGTGGTATTAGGGCTGGATTATTGTGAGGCCTCTCCTCCTGACTTGTAAATAGCCAACTTCTCACTGTGTCCTACAACGATTTCTGCTCTGTACGCATGTACAGGGAGAGAGCTCTGATGTCTTTTCCTCTTCATATAAAAACTCCAGTCCTATCAGATTGTGGCTTTATTCTTATGATCTCATTTAACCTTAATCACCATCCTTAAGTTTCTGTCTCCAAATATGGTCACTATCTGACTCGGAGCTTCAACATATAAATTTGGGGGGACACGATTCAGTACACACCACTATGTGAGGACACAGAGAAGGTTGCCATCTACAAGCCAAGGAGAGTCGTCTCAGAAGAAACCCTACCGACACCTCAGTCTTGGACTTCTACTCTCTGGAATTGTAAGAAAATAAACTCATTTTTTAAGCTGTAGTAAAAACTTTTTTCTATTTTTTATATCTTATAATATTTTCATATCTTAAAAATCAGGCTGGCAGCCCAAAGCCCATCATTCGGGGGCCTCCTTATCAGAGTCCCTCAGCTGAGACCTTCCCCAGGCACCACTGCCAAGACTTCCGTATGGGGAGAGAAGAAGAAACCTTGAAGATGCTTTTCTTCACTGTACCCCAGTACTCAGTACTTTTCAATTCCCAGCTCCTTCCCTTCTCTTTTTTTCTGTCGCCCCCAAGAATGATAAAATAGCAGGATCTTTCTGTTCAGAGATCCCTTGACAGTGAGACAATTCCCCTATCTGTATTGATGCATCCGACCTTTGCTTGGTGCGGATCTGTGGTGGGAAATGGAACATTATGAGATCCAATGTCTTTTCCTGTTTAACTCCTTGCTTACATGATTACAAGAAGCAATTAAAGCCTTGCCTGTTACTCTGATTTTGGCTTACTGTCTTAATTGAATGACAATTTGCCTGACACCTGATTGCTCAGCTCTCTCCAGCTGACCTTAGCTCTTGACAATAAGAAGGTAGATATAAGAGATATACGGTTCAAAATTAGGCCAAGTTAATATCCCTGGTACAAATGAAGGGTCACAATCTGGAAAAAGGAATTGATCAAAAATGTCTAACCTTCCTACACACAAAGTTGTTTGCTTCATTCTGAGCTAGACACTTCGAAAATTATGAGTTAAATTTAGTATTCCTGGTTGAAAACAATAAATGCAACTCTGCCACTAAGTCAATTACTCATTTTACTAAATTTATTAAAGAATTTTAGGTATCTCGCAAAACATTTAAGAGAGCTAATTAAGTGGCAGATTTCCAGGGAGAACACCCACGATCCTGATGAAGGACTGGTCTGGTGAGAAAATACTCCTGCCGCCACCAAGGACTGAATGCTAAAGGTTTGCACCAGTCTCTTGTGCTCCAGGAATTCAACATTATAATTATGTTTACCACATTTTCCGCAGCGAGAGAGAGAGAGAGAGAGAGGAGAGAGAGAGAGAGAGAGAGAGAGAGAGGAGCTTTTAGTACCTTCCTGCTTCTGTTACCAGCTTCTTGGTCAAAGTCAAGAGGGAATGTGTCTAATGAGTGAAGCCTCACCATCTCTGGGCATTTGCAGCACTCAGAGGTCCCACAGTGGCACAATTAAGACCACAAGCTCTGATGCCACACTGCCCATCTTCCACACTAAAAAGCTGTGTGACCTTCTGTAAGTTTCTTAACCTCTCTGCACTTCAAGTTTCTTATCTTTAAAAAAGGAATATAGCTAACTTCATAAAGTTCCTTTGAAGAATAATCATTTTGAATAGAACATTTAGAACAATGCATGAAACTTTACAAGTATTATTTGTAATCATTGATTTTCATTGCAAGAGAGACAAGGGAAAGTGATTATCAAACATTATTTGTTCCTAGAGAGGTGAGGTGGGATTTTGATCGAAACTAGACACAAAAGGTAAGAAACTCTCCAAGCATGAAATGATATTTAGCTTCCGGGTAACTAAAATAAAATCTGTCTCTTTCTCATAAGAGACTAGGAAATATCTTCTTCCTCATTTATATCTATAATACACTATACATGAGAATTAATGTTATAGGAAATCTTGCGATGGTTGACGTAGTCCAGAGCTAATCACTGGGGGAAAAATTGCTTGCGACTCATGATCTGTGAATATTAAAGATGTGATATAGGAGTGGAGATCTCTTGCAAGTTTACACTCCCACACTGTGATTTCTGTGATCTGCTCTGCCAAAAACTCATTCCTGATTAACCAGATAAATATATTGAGAGCAAATGATTCTGGCATGGAGGAATGCATTGCAAAGAGGAGGAGTACAAAACCTGGGGAGAAGTGTAGAGAACAAAATCAACCCATGAAAGTGAAAGAAAGGGAATTCTAAATAAAATAACAGGGTAAGCCCACCCCAGGAATGCCTTGGCTCTGCCATTTCATCTCAGTCTCTCCACTAATGCTCTCAATTCTTTACTTCAGTTAGAGCTTTGTAAGGGGAATAGAGAAAAATGCTCTGCTCTTTGGTTCCTGGGATGAGACGTTATTTCAGAACAATAAATGAAGCCTTATACTGTTTAAACTAATGTATTATTAAATTTGATGGCAAAACAGACAGGCAGGGAATGTGTGACACTCCTTTGTGTGTGTCTTAGACCGTCTGGGCAGTTATAACAAAACACCATAGACTGAATGGCTTATAACCAACAGAAATGTATTTATCACAGTTATGGAGGCTGGGAAGTCCCATATCAGGGCACCAACAGATTTGGTGTCTGATGAGGGCCCATTTTCTGGTTCATAGATGGTATTTTCTAGCTGTGTCCTCACATGGTGGAAAGGAGGAGGTGTTTCTCTGGGGCATCTTTTATAAGGGCACTAATCCCATTCATTATGGCACCACCCTCATGACCTAATTACCTCCTAAAGGCTCCATTTTTTAATATCATCACCTGGGGGTTAGGATTTCAACATATAAATTTGGGGTGGGGAGGTGCTGGGCACAAACATTCAGACCATAGCAGTATCTATAGTAAAAGCTGAAGGAAATATTGACCAAAGGATTGAAGATAAAATGTTATTTGTGAGAGAAATGAAATAAAATTCATTAGTATTATTATTTTAGTCGACAGCTATCATACGAATTATGTATACATGACCAGGTATTTCATACTCTTAGTAACGACAAAAACTTTTTTCTTTAAACTTGGCCCAGAAATTGCTCCCTGTCAGCTATAATTTCTTAAACATATACTTACCTAATAAAGGTCAGCAAGATGACATGAACACTAATATATTCATTCTGGTAAATTTCCCTTGTATTGTCTCAGGAAACTCCAAAACTGAATGACTAGAGAGACATTTAACAGAAACTTGAGCATGCCAAATGTATGGTAAAATGTTAAGGGCACAAATATTTGTAGATGGTATTTGAAATGTCACTTAATGCAAATTATAACGGCAATATCAACAGAGAGTAAGAGTGAAATGCCTTCAGAAGAGAAAAATGCCCTCAAATTAACGTTAACCCTACTGTGTCTTTAACAAATATTGTAATATTCTTGAAAAGTTACTATAAAAAGAATAGCATTGAAAAATTCATTCAGAATAAACATAAAATCAAAGGATCTGGTACACACACACACACACACACACATATTTGAGGCACAGATACAAGAGAATATATATTTATATAGAGTCATGTCTCACTTAGCAATGGGGATTCATTCTGAGAAATGCATCAGTAGGCACTTTCATCCTTGTGTGAACATCATAGTGTGCTTACACTAACCTAGCTGGTATAGCCGCTAGGTTATAAATATAAATAAATATATATAAATAAATATAAATAAATATAAATAAATAAATAAATAAAAAGGTGTTTCTTCCTTTAAAAAAAAAAAAAAAAAAAAGAGGACATCGAAAACGAGAAATGCTATGAGGTATGTTGAGTTTCATAAAAATTGTCTGCACAGTTTGCTTTTATTCTATATTGACAATTTTACCCAACTAAGTTATAATAGAAATTTAAGCTCATCAGTAAATTTAGAAAATAAAAAATATATAGAAAAACTTTGATTAAACAAAACAGCAATAATAGATATTATTTTGTTTTTTTAATTCAGTTCTGTGAGTGTAAGCTTCATTCTGTATACTTGTACTTATAAATAATGCTTCAACTGTAGTTTTTTCTCCTAATATTCTGTGAAACTTTTCCATATTTAATTGGATTAAAAGTACAAAATTTTACAGTACACAGAAATTTGATGGCATTATACTATAATTTTCTTTATCGTGATTATATTGCTAAGTAGGTTTTTAATGTAAATCTTTATAGCTATGATTTCATTTTTGGCACAGTCTTAAAAGTTATTTAATATTTATGTGAATATAAATAATATGACTATTTTACTTATACTTTAATGATTTGTCTTATTTTAAGATAACAAAGTTATTTAGGACTACTGTGATGAAGAATACAGCTTTTAACTCTAGTCAAAGAATAAATGACAATATGTAAATAAGTAATTCCCACTTTAGAACAAACTCTCAAAAACTGGCAAAAGCCTAATGATAGTTAATACTGCACTGTCTGGGAAAAGATGGACTGGAAAATTTATTTGAGAGCAGAAGATCTAAGTGCGAGCTTTTCACTCTGCTCCCTTCAAATCTCAACTGACTCATCCAGCTATGGGGAAAAAAAATGGAAAAGAAGAGATTTCTGCCTTACTCTGACCCAAAGACACAGGCTCTGATCAGTAGGCTCTGATCAGTTTACTTTAACGCATAGAAATGAGAAGAAAAACAGAGATGGTACATCCAGGACTGTTACTTTAAGTTACAAAAACCCCATTCACTAGAGAAATACAGCCTAATAAAACTCCTCAAGTGGTGATAAATCAGATTGGCCACAATTCCTCCCTCATGGATAAATAACTAAAAGAAAGTTTAGAATATTCCTTAGATTTTTCTTTTTAATGGAGAAATATGATACATAAGAAAAGTGAAAAAAAATCTCTTTACCTAACTGATTTAAAATGTTTTAACAAAATAAAAATGTATCTGCTTCTACCATCTTTTACAGCACATTTTTTAATGTCTCCAAAGCATAACTAATCATTTATTATTACTTTAATTTGTGTTTTAAAGATTATTGGTAAATACGAATAATTTCTGCTTATATTAAAATAGTTGTTTGTGTTTAGTGAATAGTAATTCCAGTTTGGGGCCTATTTAACTATTTAGGCTCAGTGGGGTTTTTGTTTGGTCATATGTTATTTCTTTCCTTATCCATAAGTATCTTTTGGTACTTACAAATATATTACATATTTGTGTGTGTATATATATATATACAATTATATATATTATATATTACATATATATAACATTTTGATAATATTCACTATTAACAAGTTTGCCTCAAAAATGTTTGCTAATATTTGCTTTTTCATGTGAAGACTTCACTAATTTCTATCTTACTTAAGGAATGTCTCCTTTATAGTATCTAAAATGAAAGGCCTTATTCAATTTTGAGAGAAAAAAGGGTCTTTGATTTATTTTCTGGAATGACAAATCTTCAAATTGGAGTTGTTTTTAACCCTGGGAGGATATGAAGACTTTACAGGAAATATGGTGGCACCAATAAATTTCAAGAAATTATTTCTTTCCTAGAACTAGTGTATTTGAGAGTATGCCTATGACCCATCAAACTATAATTTAGATTTTATATTCTATTCTGTTTTTTTTTCTTCAATTATCTTTTCTCACTTTACAAAAAATAAGATGTGGTCTTCACTCATCCTAAAATGTTAAAAGGAACAGATTTTTCCAGTGGAAAACTTTTGTAGGTGTTTAAAACAGACAATTAAACAGATCTACATCCAAAGAAATTTACTTTAATAAGGCCACATCACATGTAACTGGAAAACAAAAACAAAAACCTTTTAATAAAATTTTACACTGCAGTTTTAATTTTCAAAATCGAGAAAGGTTTTGATTAATTTTTAAATTAGTATTGTGCATATCACAAATTGCAGAATAAATGTCTTGTAATTCCAGGTACAATAAATTGCTTTTAAGTAATACATTACAAGCAGGTGATTTGAAAAGATCTGAAATTGGAAAGTGCCAAAGAGATAATAAATCATTCAAAGATAATCATAAAAGTTATTAAAGTAAAATTAAAATACTCTGTAATGATTGCTGTTTAAATGATTATTAATATTAAGAAAAAGGAATGATGAAAGATAGGAAGGAAGGAAAAAAAGAAGGAAAGAGAGAAAAGAAAGGAAGGAAAGAGGAAGAAAGAAGAAAAAAAAAGAAAGGAAGAAAGAAAGAAAAGAGATAGAAGGAAAGAAGGAAGGAAGGTAAGGCAATTTATTTCTTGCTAATAGGCTGAATTGTGTCTCCCCAAATTCATTTGTTGAAGTCCTAACTCCCAATGTGATGGTATTTAGATTTGCAGCCTTTGGGAAGTAATTTGGTTTAGATGGAATTAGTGCCCCTGATAATAAGAGACAACAGAGCTCACTCTCTCTCTCTCTCATCTATCTATCTATCTATCTATCTATCTATCTATCTATCTATCTATCTATCTATCTATCTATCTATCTATCTATCTATCATCTATCTATCTCCTTTCCCATGTGAAGAAACAATGAGAAGCTGGCTACAGTGTGGAAGATGGGAAGAGGGCCTCACCAAAACCCAACCACGCTGGCACCCTGAACTTGAGCTTACAGCCTCTAGAACTGTGACAGATTAAATGCTGTTGTTTAAGCCACCTAGTCTACACTATTTTGTTATGGCAGCCCGAACTGACTAAGATACCTCTTAAATAATGGCTTAGTTATCTAAAATATTAACTGAATTAAGGCATTGGATTTCAAAATTGACTTTCTTCATTTTATCTCTTAAATAATGAATATAATAATATTAACATGCAATAAATTAAAAGCCCTCAAAGCATCCTTCCAAAACCCATTTCAAAGTGCTTAAAAAAATAAATTCCAGTAAAAATGGAGTAATTAAAGTTAGCAGGCATGAGGAAAATGCATAATATCTGCAGATAAAATTGAAATGAGGATTTGATGTAGAGAAAGCAAAAATAAATTCTTTACAGTGCTTGAATTGAAAGTAAATTTATCTGAGATAAAAATTTTACTGTTCTCACAACTCCTAATAATAATTGAAACAAAAATCTTTGCCTGCATATTTCAGACAAAAATTAAAATTAAAATTAAGAAGATTGAAACAAGACAAAAAAGAAAAAAAAATATTATTTACAAATAATTCTGAGCATAGAAAACAAACAAAAAATATCTACAGAAAAGTTTAACAAAAATGCTAAATAACAGAATGGCACAATGATAACATCTATATTCTCATCAAGTGAATATGGAACACATTAAAATTAATCATATGCTGCTAAAGTGCCTATTATCTTTAAATCTGAACACACTCGGAAATAATTCTACTCTTAGATTATATATACCTTTGAGGTATGCATGTGTACGTACTTATGCACAATGAGACCTGGAAAAAATAAGTATATATAATGTGTATGAATGTTCATAACTAAGTTTACAGCGATACTATTCATAATAAAGTATAATAAATCTAAACTCAAAACTGAATTGTCCAGCAGCAATAGAAAAAATGTATTGCATTTATAAAAATACAGCCATAAAATCAATGAAATCTAACTCCATGTAACACCCTGCATGATTTTGAAATAGATACTGTTGTGCAGAAGAAGCCAGATAGAAAATAACATGTACTATATTATTATATTTCTACGAAGATCAAAAATAGGAAAAAAAAATATTCAATGGGATTTTCAAGAGAAGCAAGTGAGTGATTGCCGTAATTTCAGGGTAGAAGATACCTGTTGTGCTAAATAAGAATATATGATCCAGAAGTAATATACAGGGGAAATTCTGGGATACTGGCAAAGTTCTACTTCTTGTGCTGAATTTTGGTCACTTTGATGCTCATTTGCAAACATTTAATATCCTAATAATTATGTTTTACGTACTTTTTGTAAATAAGTCATATTTCAGAAGAAAATAATTTTGAAAGAGCTGAAATCAGAATATATATTACATAATTAGTCCTTTCCTAATTTTATCAACACAGAAATTTACACTGAGCGGTAGATTGCTACATTAATGGTCCCCAATTAATCACCTCCCAATACTCATATCTTTATGTATTCCCTTCCCATATTGACTTTGGGCCTGGTCATGTGATGTGTTTGGACCAATGATATATCTATAAATTTGCAGAAAAAAAGGTTTATATACGCTTGTGTATTGGGTCTTGACCTCTTGGAATGTTGTCACTTCTATGTAAGAAACCTAGGCTGATCTCCTGGCAAGTCTACAGAGACAAGAGAGAAGAAACCTCAGCCAACAGCACGAGCTCACTGCCAGTCATGGGAATGAGGCCATCATGGCCCATTCAGCCTCAGTTACTTGCCAAATGACTGTAGTCACATGAGTGGCGAGCCCAGCAGAAGAGCTACAAATTAAGCCCAGGCTATGTTGTAGATCATGAGCAAAATAAATTGATGCATAATCCACTATGTTTAGAATGGTTGGTTATACAGCAATAGATAACTAATTTACCATACAAGTAGTTTTCAAAACTCTATTAGTCTTTGATTACAAATTGACTTTTTAACTAATATTAAATTCAAATTAAAAAATAAAAATAAATTTTATGTACATTAGAAAAATGTAAGTCTGTCAGAATTATTACCTATATACCTAGTCCTCAAACTTGGCTACCAATTTGAATTATCAGAGAAATTTTAAAGTTATGAACACCCCTTTCCATTGCTAGAGATTCTGATTCAAATGTCTATGTGAGGGGACAGTTATTTACTCATTGATCTATCTTTTTACATATCTATCTATCTATCTATACTTAGCTTCTGAGACAGTTCTAATGTGAAGTTGAACATTGAGATATTGAAGATTAACAGAATCTATTTAAATTCTAATATATCCAGAACTAGAACATTGTTACAATGAGATATATGTAGCCGCAAGCAAAGGAAAAGCATACAGGTTGCCTAATTATAATATCACATCTAATGATCCTGACATTCTGAAACTGTACTTGTAATTTTCGTTTGCTTATATTTGTTTATGTGGTGTGTCTTTTCTCAGAGGGAGCACTTTTGAGACAGAATGTTATGGAGACTTTTAAAGAACAAGTTTTAACTTTAAATAAAAAAAAAAAGAAATGGCTTCTATATCTCCTAAGCATCAGAGGAATGGAGTATTCTATTCAAAAGTTTGCCATAGAGGTGATTGTTGTTGAGGCGGGTATGTTGGGGCCAATCAGGACAGTGACAACATGCAAAACCAAAATAGTTGAATCAGAGGGAAAAAAGCTTGAAAAAGAACTTAGTGTCAAGACAGGGAACTGAAGTAAAAAAACTCACTTTTAAAATCATCATTGGTTACATAATCAGTAAAGAGTGTCTAGCCTCAGAAGCAACACAATGTGAATAAAAATAGAAATAGAAAGACAGCAATAACAAACAGTTCAGGATAAGTTTCTTTAGCAAAATTAGAATGCTCATAAATCACTTTGTTTTGTCATAAGATTCATGGGTGTGTCAGATTGATGTGAGGTTATGGAGCACTGGCATATGCTTTGAGTTATTGCTAAAAAAGTATGGTCCATGGACCAGCAGCACTAGCATAAACTAGGACATTACTAGCTATGCAAAATCCTGGGCACTATCTGAGACCTACTGGGCCAGGATCTACATTTTTCAAGACCTGAAAGCAATTCATATTTTCATTAAGTTTACCAAGCAGTACTTAAGTTAATATTTTAATTACCTATTTCAACTGTAAAATATTAACAAACTTAATGGCTTAAAAACAACACACATTTATTATCTTATGGTTGTATAGGTTAGAAGTCAGACGTGAGTCTCGCTGGGCTAAAATAACGGTATCAGGAGGGCTGTGTTTCTTTCTGGAGGCCCTAGGGAAAAATTAGTTTCTTTGCCTGTTCCTGCTTCTGTAGGTCACCAAGATTCCTTGGTTTGTGGCCCCTTTCTTCCATACTCAAAGCCAGCAATGTTGCATCTCTGACTCTGCATTCATTGGCACATCTCTCTTTTACCAAAGTTGGAAAAGCTTCTCTGATTGTAAGAACTCAGGGGATCAGATTGGGCCCACATGGATAATCTAGGATAATCTCTCCATTTTGAGATTTCTAAACATAATCACATCTGCAACGTCCCCTTTTCTATATAAGGAACCATATTAACAGCTTTTGTGGATTAGAATACTGACATTTTAAGGGCCATTTTTCTGTTTCAATAAACTCCTATGTTGTAGGGGGGGATTGCTTCAAGGTACATAAAGTAGCTATATCTTATTAAGCTTTTGGATGATCTAAGTGAAACAATGTCCATTTTAGAGAAGGGTAATGGAGAGATTATGAAATTAGAACATTAAACATATTTAGAAATGGACAAATCTAGGAATATCTGATTATCTTAGATAATATTTAAGGTTTTTCTACTCCAAAGAAGCAATTAATTATATAGCCTTTTAGATATGACCTGGTCTGCAATCTAAAATGTGTAGGTCTCAAAATTAAAGTATCTGATATTACCCCAGAAGAATTATGGTACATAATTTATAATTTCTTGAAATACTTAGATTCAGAACACTTATGTAGGTTGGTTTGTGGAGTACAGCAGCATTATAAATGGTATTCACATATCAAGGAAATTATTAAGATGTTTATTTAAAATTAATAAAAATAAACTGTTTTGAGAACAGTTATCATCCCAGCGGTCGCACATGTAGCAAAAGCCTTGAAATAACACATAGGAAATTTTTTTGAACACTCTAGTAAATGATCACCAAGTTCCTCATGGCAGCAGTTAACAACTCTATTGTCCTTGTTGTTTCTTTTCTCTGTCAAACAATCCTGACCTGGTTTCATATTACCCATTTCCTCTTGACTCTATGTATCTTGACTTCCTCTACACTTCTGGCTGCATCATTACTTTTTTTTTTTTTTTTTCCTGAAGTAGTTCTACCCTTTTTATAGTAAATCAATTTGGTTTAGTTCACATTTGCATAATTTTTCAATGAGCCCTTTATCTCTCTCAGTCTGGCAATGCCCTGGAGCAAGGGGGCAAATTCAAAATCGTTTTCAGTAAATGACAGGCTGTGGAAAAGGGTAGGAATGTTAACACATTGGTTATTTTTTCTTTCACATATACAATTTTTAGCTCACTAACAATAACTCAATCTCTTCCTCTTCTTTAAGATATCATGAAGAAGGGTGACAGTGTCAGGAATATACTCTACATTTTTTAAACATTGGAAATCTGTCACATTTGAGCATGTTGCTAACAAATTGTTCTCAATGCATATTAATTCTGTTCTGAACTTTATTGGGAAGTTATTCAGATAAAAATCTCAAAATAATTAATCAATGGTTGAAACTAATAAATAGGTACACATACTAAATAGTCATATTGTCCTATGTATTCCTGGAAGGCTGATTTTCATTTATTCTCATAGTTATATTAACATGGTTGACACAGCCTTCTAGTTACATGAAAATCCAAATCCCCATGAGCTTTTCAAAAAATCATGCATGAATAAATATTAAGATGAGCAATGGTTACTGAAGTCTATAACATTTCCTCTGTACAAGAGACCTACTAGTGTGTCTGCCCAGCAACACCTCTCTTAGAAATGCTTATCTTACATATAAGGTTGTTCTGTATTTACATAGTATTATTCTGCACCCTGACTATAGCTGATAAAAGAGGAAGGGTGATTGCTTCAAACTAGGCTAATCAGATGTTGCCTATAACAGAGTATCCGAAGCTGTGTAATTTATAAAGAAATGAAATTTATTTCTTACAGTTTTAGAGGCAAGAAAGTCCACAGTCCGGGGAACACCTCTGGTGAGGCCCTTCTTCCTGGTGGTGACTCTCTACAGCAAAGCAGGTTGTCACATTGTGATAACGGGTTGAGCAAGAGTGAGCTAACCTCCTCTCTTGCTCTCCTTTCAAAGCTGTCAGAATCATGCCCAGGACCACCCATGAATGGATCAACCCATTCATGAGGGTACAATCTTCACATCTAATCACCTCTTAAATGCCCCACCTTTCAAGTACCATAATAGAATTTTTCACCCTCTTAACACTGTTACAATGGAGATTAATCTTCCAACACATGAACTTTTGGGGGACAAAAGAGAATATCTGCAATTGGCTGAAACTACAGGAGACAGAAGATAACCCTATTCTATCACAGATAGGAAGAATCCTGAGAACATGTTAATTCTTTGTTTAGAATCTCTGCTTGTAGCCAAGCATTATCCCCAATCTTGGAACTGAACAAAAATCCTGAGCCTAAATTAGTTTCTGTTGCTTACATTCGTGCACCTTAACTAATTTAATAGGCAAGACTAGCAATCTCTCTTCTTTTAATTATTTGTGTTGACATTTTAATAGTAATTTAAGGGTTTTAGTAAGTTATTGCTGTAAAATAGTATCTATATATTCACAGAAGGCTCAGCACATGTTTTATTAGCCAGAACACTCAGTTGGGAGGTTTATGTTTCCTCTAAGCCAGTCTTTTGCACAGTTGCAATATTAATGTTGGAGAAACTTTTCTGTTTTCTCAACCAAAAAGAACACCTTGTGCTTGAGAGACTGGATGGCAAGTTATTTTACTACTAAGTTAGTGTATAAAACCTAGTAGCCTCAATAAATAGTCTAAATAAATATTGTTATTTAAATGAATATTGAACAAGTGAGTGAATGAAAGAATGAACTATGAAACGTACAAGTTGAAATGTTCAAGATGGCTGTCAATATATATTTTCTCTGTAGTGGTGTTAAAGGACATTCCAGGTTCCGCTGGCTAAATCTGGGTTCTTGGTGTCTCAAAGAATTGGGCGAGACATGCCAAAGGTGAAAAACGAAGAGCAGTTTTCGTTAGAAAGTGAGAATACGCTCCAGAGAGTGTGGAGCAGGCTCAAGCAAGAGAGTGGCTCAAGAGCACTGACTGGTACATTCCCAGAGTTTTAAGCCCTCTTAACTGGGTTTGTGTCATTTGGTCATTGGTTGAGCACTGAGTGTAGTCTCTTGTCATATTGGTTAATGTGATTGGTGCCCTAGCAGGTGGGAGCTCATTGGTCTAACTGAATGGCACCCAAGGTGGGGGGGAGTTCCCTGTCTGGAATTGTCTTTGTGTCCTGTGGCCACTTTTGCGCATGTGCATGCCTACCTCCTAGGGGAATCAGTTTTCCCACTTGCAAATAACCAGGTTTCTTCCTCCTGCTCTAGTTTCTATTTATCTTCCTGCCTCAGTGGCTCTAAACAAATTCAGAAGAAAAACAAGGCTATACTCAAGTAATATGTTATGATTGTGACTTACAGAGGTTAAGATGAAAAGCGTGGATTTGCATTTAAGTAGATTTACTGAGGCATTCTTAGCCACTCATTCCTAGGCAGCATAAAAACAGGTAAGGTAAATTTTAAGGCACTGAGTAATACAGGAGAGTCTATGCTAGCCATGGGCAGGCCTGATTCCAAGAAGAAGAGGGTCGAGTTGAGCTGAGTAAGCACAATGTTTGTAAATTATGTTTTGGGTAACGCATCCCATCTATCCAAGGGTCAAATGAGCAAGAGTCTGGGTAAATGAATAAAGGGGAAAAGAGGCAGAATTACCACATTGCTGGAATTCCCTGCACTAAGAATAAAACACCAAGGAGGGGAAAAGACATTTTCTCTTTTTGTGCTGAGTAGAATGTTTGAATAAGGCAAACAGTCTGTGTGGTCTGTTACCTGCATGCTCTTCAAAGCTCTAGAACCTAAATAATTTTGTAAAGCATGATGTAAAGTGTCAGTTGCTCATGAAAATCTCCAGGTTCTAATTTCAGTAAAGCTAGGGCTGTTTAGGATGTGTCCATTAACTTCTATCTCTAAGCATATTGCCTTATTCAAGCTACTATTTGAACTAATCTAACCAACCCTTCCACAGATTTGTAAGATATCTCAGATTTTCCAGTGCAATGGATCTATAGATAAGTGTTGCTATGTTACACTCAACTGGCAGCCATGATGCTCTGAACATATAGACAGGCTGAAGGTCTAGGCTGCTCTGTCTTCTTTCCCTATCACAAGCATTTTCTGATGTTGTCTTGCAGTGAGTCCACCCAATCCCAAATATATATCAAACATAATTGTCATGGCATGGAACATTCTAGGTACTGGAGAAGAAACCATAAAAAAGATAAAATTTCTATTGTTGGAACTTATAGTGAATGAGGAAAAAAAAACTAACAAAGATAAATAAATAAAAATTTTAGTGTTACATGGTAAGGAAAAACATGAACAAGAAAGGAAAATACAAAATTTCAGATTGAAATGCAATTTAAGTATAGGACAGATTGGATCATGCGTGTATCCAGTGAAAGAGTTTTCTAGGCAGTAGAAACAGCCAGTTAAAAAGTGCTATGGTGTCTGTGGTGAGTGTTCCTAGTGGACTAGCAGTGTTTCTCAACCATTTTTTTTTAGAACCCTGTTTAGGAGATTTTTAAACATTTTTTTTCCTCTAATAACTTCCCCTAAGTTAATTCAATACCACCTATGTGCAATTCATCTGCTTATGTATTATATGTATATCTGTGGCTTAAACAAAGAAAAAGAGTAAATTTTTTTTTTCACTATCACCCCCACAACCAAGAGCCAATTTACATGCCCTTGAGAAAATTTCACTTCTGTTGAGAATTCATTCTCTAGAGAACCAACAAGGAAAACAGGGTATCTGGACTAGATTAAGAAAGGAACACACTGGAGGACAAGGTCAGTGGAGTGCATGTGCCATGTTTGGCCTTGTAAGCTGTTGTAAGGATACTGGACTCTACACTGAGAGAGACAAATAAACTCAATGGAAAAGGACATGAAAGAGCAACTTGAATAGCCTCATAAAATGGTACATCTTCTGCCTGTCCTGTACTACGGCATTCAATGACAGCTATTATTTCAAAGTGCCGCCTTTTGAGTTCCCCATAAACTCTGATGGCATAAGTATTGAAAGAAGTTGCATGTGAATCAAATCAAGTTAATTTCATATATGGAAATTGGGATGTTGGGGAGGTTTAAGATCATCATCAGGCCTTGAAAATTTCCTACAGAAGTTGAGTTGATTTACCTGTTTCTGTTGTTTTGTGTTATGGTTATTGTTTTTATGTTAAAATTAAAGTTTAAACATAACCCCCATAAATCAAAAACACTTAAAATTAAGCCCTAATCAAGGAGCAAGGGAACATATTTTCTCCACGGATTTGAGTAGAAATTTTTTTAGGATAATTATTTATTATTCCATAAAGACATATGAAACTTATTTCCTCTTTTAGAAAAATCGTTATTACCAAATTCCCAACATGGAGGGGATTTTTTATGAATGCATAAGCCACCCATAAGACGACTTTGGTAACATTCCAAGTCAGTGTTTCTAAACATTCACATTTATTGTTAGTGTCTTTGGGGCAAATTAAATAATAAAATCTCTCCTTTTCATTCTAGACCCATAATCAGCATCTTTCAGGTGAGTCTAGGAAATCTTTAGCACACTGGATAATTATGTTGTATCCTTAAATTTGAATATTTGTGTTCCAGCTAAGGAAATAGAACATGAATGCATTTCTGGGAAAAAAATACATTTAAAAAAAAATAGAGATGGTAGAGGTTTGGGTCAGCAAACTTAGGGCTTGACTGGATCTGTGAATGAATAAAAAGATGAATATTGGATAACTAGCAGGTCTGGACTGATTAAGTAGATAAGTTATGGAAGTAATTGTAAATGTAAGAAATAAAAGAGGATGTTGAAGCAAAATGAAGGAAGATAACAAAATTTCTCTTATTCGAGTTCAGTGTTTATTCAAGGAGGCTGTTGTAACAAATAAATCCCAATTCTCTGTGTCTTAATACAGTACAGTGGTTAATACTTGTTCTCTACTATGATAGTCCTCCCTTATACACAAGGGATACCTTCCAAGACCTCCAGAGCATGCCTACTAAGTGACTAATGGGTGGGCAGTGGCTACATCATGCAAACATTGCACAAAGGGATGATTCACGTCCCAGAAGGGACACAGCAGGGCAATGCAAGAATTCATCATGCTACTCAGAATGGCATGCAATTTAAAACTTATGAATTGTTTATTTCTGGAATTTTACGTTTAATATCTTCAGATCCCAATTTACTGTGGGTAACTGAAACTGTTCAAAAGAAAAGGGCAGATAAGATGGCACTACTGTAGTCAATGGTTAGCATTCAAAGTTCAATGGTTAGCATTCTACCTAGGGTGATCAATCTTTCTGGTTTTCCCATGAATGGATGATTTCCCAGGATGCAGGACTTTCAGTCCTAGTCAAACAGAGACAATTTGCCACCCTTATTCTACATGAGTATTCTGAAACTAGGGCTTCTTTCTTCAACTCCACCATCTTTTAGTACTTGTGAGCCTTCTTCTGGAATCTTTGTAGTTAACCAGTTGGTGAACAAATAAAGCCTGGAGTAGTATGAAAGAGGTTTTATGAGGCAGGCCTGAAAGTAAGGTACATCATGTGCTTCTACATTCTATTGGCCAGAACTCAACCATGGTACTATGACTTGTTCTGAGAATGCTGGGAAATATAGTCTGGGGACCTAAACTAAGATAAGAGACTAACATGTATATTCATGGGTTCAAGGGATATGGACTTAAAAAATTCCTTTTTTTTTTTTAAATTTAGAAATGAGGAAGCTATCAGGAACTTTAAGAAAGGCTGTTAATGTAAAGTGGAAAGGGAAGAATTTAGGATACAGTTTTGGAAAATAGGATGTTAAAAAATAGATGTATCAAGAGTAGGCTATTCTTTCTATATAGTTTGTTATGGAAGGAAAGAGATATATGCCATATGTTAGTGAATGCTTCTTTTTATTTATTTTTTAACTTTTAAGAGGCAGAAGTTCGATGTTTCTGTGCATCTATGAAGGAGCCAATGGAAACGAGAGATGAAGATACATGAAACACATGAGATAATGGATTGAGCAGGTTCTCAGAGGGTATTAAAAGTGATGGGATTTTGAGTTCATATCAACAAGTCACCTTGGAGAAGAAAAAAAGAAACATCTGTCTAGACAATGGAAGCAAGCAAGAATATTTGTAGACTCAGTTGTAAAAGCATCACATATCTCTTGAATTGTTAACATAACCACAGAAATCACTCAAGATACTGCATTTTTTTAAGACAAATACATGATGCCAAATGTGTTTTTTGAAAGATGTACAGAACTCATATATAAGAGAGATTACAAGGAAACTATTAAATTTACTTTTGATCTTCATTCCTTAGTAATTACTTAACTGTAAACAACGACAGAATATACCAGAATGTCGGGTCCACCACCTGCTGACCCCAACAGCCCTTGCCTTGCTATCAGTCCCTCCCTTGGTGTCCCTTCTGGTGGGTGGGCGGATTGCCCAGATTCCTCTTTCCCTGGTCCCTGTTGGGAGGAGACGGAGGAAGAGAGCTGTGAAGAAAGGTGAGCACAGCCGCCAGCCCCAACCAGCCCGTTAAAGAACACTCAGACGTGGCGGGGGTTCTGTCCAGCAGTTCCATTTATTATCACACAAGCACTTGCTTTTATAGGCAGATGGGGAGGGGAGGTTTTAACATAATCCTATCAGCTTTAAAGGTCAAGAGAGCATGCATCCTATTTTAACGCCTAGCTATTGCAATCACGCAGTGTCCATGAGCGCAGAAGCGTGTTATTTGGCCAATAAGGGCTAAGGCAAGGTTCCCGCAGACACTCCCACCCTACTTCCTCCCAGAGCCATCTTAGGCTGCCATGATAATATGCCCTTGTGGGCCCATAATGGTGCCGCTTGTAATGTCACTTAAGGTGGCATTCATTTTTAAGGCCTGACACCAGATTTTTGAACTCAAAAAATTGGTTGAGAATATAAATTAGAAAAAAGATGATAATGGTTTATAAAGCAAAAAACAAACAAACAAAACACACACACACACACAACAACAACAACAACAACACAAATGTACAGGTAGTTTTATCTTACCCAAAATAAATACTTAAAAAATATTTCTTTTTAACTAAGGAAAAATAGCCTTAGTAATGAATCAGCACTTGAAATTTCAGTAGAATGAATATCTGAATATGTACTTGACATGGAATTTTCCTTGTCAGCACTCAGAGCAATGAGGTATTAATTATATTCCACCAACACTGAGGAAGGAGTTGGGTAGCAGTAGAAGGATAAATGCAAACACATCAGTTTGAAACACTGGGTTTGGTAAACAAGCATTCTCAAGACACCTGGATCTTTATTAGCTGTCAAATTTGATCTAAATGTGGATTTTTGAAATGAGTATGATATTGGATGCTGATATAGTGATGTTTCTGAATTTCAGTTGTGGATAAATAAATGACATTTTCATATGTAATGGAGGAAAGAGAAATACTAAATATGTTCTAAATTTAATCCATATTGGCATAAGGGAGAAGAAAGACAACAACAGACACATGTTAAAATATTTTTGCATTAGTGACAGTGCCTAATAAATCAGTATTTCAGATGTGTCTTCTTTTCCAATTCAATTTCTATCAATTTTCTTTAGAACACTCTTTGGTCTCAAATTACTCAAACCAGGATATAAATACATCACTGTAACGAACTCTTCATACTTATTTCCAAGTCCACAGCAATACACTTGAAAAGTGCGACAATGAACATCTGAGATTGGCTGTGCCATTTCACGTTACTAGCTCTGCTGAGAGGCTATTTGCCAGAAATGATGGATAGAAAGTCAAGTGCTACTCTTAAATTATGTTTTCGTAATACAAGACAGACACTGATTATTTTCTATTTATATAAATTGAATAAGTTATCAAAGGAATGACATTTTGGTAATAATAATAATGACAAAATAAAATATGCATGATTTCATGCCTCATGCCAGTATTAAAGAAAAGCTCTGGAATTACTTACATTACACATGCTTTTATATATATATATATATATATATATATATATATAACACAGGGGAGTTTATATTTAACTATAGAGTCATTAAGATATATTCTCCAATGCATTTACATATAAAAAATATAGAAAATCAAGTCTCTCAAACATCTAACTATAAGAGATTTTAGCTTTTAATGCAATAAAGTCAGACATTCAAAGAACCATCTTAAAATCCTGTTAATATAATCAATGCATGTACAAGAAACCAGATATGACAGTAGTGAACTTGGAGAATTGGATTGACTCCTTCAGTAAATTTGTACAATTGCTTTACAATGTTATTATAATACCATCTCTTAAACAGAAAGATTCCAAACTCAAAAAAGTCACCCTAACAATTGAAAACTGCCCCAAACTAAAATTAAATTAGATGATAAAATATGCCCAGAGCTATTTTTTTCCTGTGGTCACCAGCAAGTGAATAAGAATAGAATCATTTAATGCATAGAATAGTACTCATACAGCATAAGGAGTTCTCAAAATTTCAAAGAATTTTTTGTTATACAATTTGCTACTTGACATATTAAAAATAATTGCCAACTTAAAAACAAACAAACAAAAACCCAAAGGGACACAAGGAAACTTTGGGAGGCATTGGATATGTCTATTACCTTGATTGTAGTTATGTAGTGACGCTATCTCGGGTGTTTGAATATGTCCAAACTCATCAAATCATACACATTAAATATGTACAGCTCTTTGCATATCAATTATACCTCAATAAATCTGTTTTAAAAAGCCCACTAATTTATGTACTATTACTGTATTAGAAAGACAGAACCAATTAGATGTATGTATGTATACACAGAGAGAGAGAGAGAGAGATTTTAAGAAATTGGCTCACATGATTTTGGAGAACAGTGACTCTAAAATCTACAGTGCAGCAGGCTGGAGACCCAGGGAAGAGTTGATGGTACAGCTCCAGCCTGAAGACATACTGGAGGCAGAATTCCCTCTTTCTCTAGAGACCTCAGCCTGGTTTTGATTAAGGCTTTCAACTGTTTGAATCAGTCCCAGCCATATTATGGAGGATAATCTGCTTTACTCAAAGCCTACTGATTTAAATGTTAATCTCATCTATAAAAAAATACCTTCACAGCAACACCCAGACTGGCATTTCCAAATATTTGGGTACTGTGGTTTAGCCATGTTTACACAGAAAATTAGCCATTACAATCCTTAACTCAAACCGTGGTCATTTATGTTTAATAAGGCTGGTGTTACCTTTCTTGGTGATGACTCAACAGGGAGGCAAAAAAAAGTAAAACATTAACTGCTTAAGTAATTTTAAATGGTACTTAAATTAACCAATAATGTCAGAGAAATAATACTGATTCTATAGATCATTTATAACTTGTCTTTCAGATTTTTTTAAATTTTAATTTATCCTATTTTCTAAAGTCAGCTAAATATAGATCATCATCACCATCAGTACATATTTGGTGATCTTCAGTAGAATATATAGAAACAGGCTAAAATCAAATAATATTTACTGTGTGTATTATTTGTTTACGTTGTTTAGTATTTTTATTTCTAAGAGGGTATACAGATAAAAATTATTTTTTTCACACAATATGAGATAATTGTGCATTAAACCACTTCATATCTCCCTCATACAGATTTTGAATGGCTGATTTATAAACAAAAAGAAATAACATATTAGACCTTTGATATTATTCATAATGCTGTTAAATAATAAAATATATGTTATAACTATATTCAAAAGATTTTGTGATAATAATGGCTCTTCTACTTTCTTACAAATGCCATCTTTAAAATGACGGTAATAATTTGGAGAGATAATTAAGAATTTGTTATTTTTACAATGCTAGAATTAAATGTATGCCAATTAAACGTATGCATGTACACTTATACATAAAATTATACTAATATGTATGGAATTATATTCCTTAATATACATTTAAATTGAGTTCGTTAAGACATCGAGAAAGAGTAAAATTATTTTATTATAACTATGCATATTGACAGCCAATGGAATTTTCTTATTCTAACTACCTTCTCTATAATGTTATTCTCAGTAATGGAAAGTTTAATATGATCCTGGGTAGGTACCAAATACATTGACTGGCTGGATGAGTGAGTCTACATATTAAGTATTTCTGCTTAAAAAAGATTAATTGAACTTCAAACAGCAGATGAATAAGGTCAAGTAAGTTTTTAACATTATAAATAGATGAATATAACCAGAATTTTAAAATACAAACAAATATTTAAAATAATTGTTTCACTGCATTTTAAAAGAAATGCAATTCTTGTATGTCCAAATTCTTGTATACCCTAAATATCCAGCACAAAGCCAGAGACTTAATGAATGATTGTTAGATTGACTTATCTACTGACTAATTGATGTTGGTTGGATAGAAGGATGGACAGATGGATGGATGATGACAGGATTATACTGAGTACCAATCCTGCTTTATTAGGGAGTAAGAATTCATAACCTGTGGCTGAATTAACATCTGTCACTTTTTGATGCAACATACATACTCTTCTGCTGATTTCACTGATTCAAGTAGTTGATTTCTAAGAATGGCTCTCCGTACTTTTGTATTGCCGTGTTGATACCAACAGTACTCTTCAATATATAGGTGCCCACATTATCAATGTTATTACTAGAGGCTTTTTAAAATTCTTCCCTACTATTCTGTGAATATTCATAGTTTTCCTTTTCTTTCTCATTAACTTCTCCTGTGTTATTGCCGTTGCTTTACTGTAGTGGCTCTTCCCATCACCCTTACTTGTTCCTGCTGTCTACACATCCCATGAATTTTGCTGAGCTGTACTGCTGCAGCTTTTGGTTTAGTAACTTCTCTTCCCTGCCCTTTGCCGTGCAGATCCTCTCACATAGTTACTGACCTCCGCAATAAAGCTATTTATTTGCTGTGATACCTGCTATAGTACTTTCTGTCTGTGGTTTTTTTGTACATTTTAAATAGCCACACTAAAGCAAATCTGTGATTTGGATGGGAAATAGGTTACTTTGCAAAGAAGACATCTACTCAACACAAAAAACAACACCTCTTTGGGTTTTCTTCATTCATTTACTTTTATGACCCCTTCAAGCAAACTTCGGCCATCTCAGTTGCTTTAAACCTGCAACAGTTCATCTAGTGAAAGTAACACAGCATTCCCGTGTGTGTACCTGTATGAACTACTCCCACCATTAACATTTCATTGCTTGAGTGTTGTTAATAGTAAGTACTTATTTACATTTAAATAAGCTTTGCTTTGAGTCAAGTTCTTTGAAAAATAAAGTTAAAATATGTGTGTGGCTCAATTGTATCTGTGTTGTGGGTGAAAAAACACATACTATGTAATACGTTTTTTGTCATTTCATTTTTCTATTGTTACTGAATAAAATATTAATATTCCTTATTAAACACTATTAATTATATTAAATAATATTGGAATCAACATGTGTTTCTGACATTAATAAAAGAATATTGTAGTAAAGTGAATTATGTCCCCACAAAACTCACTGAAGCTTGAATTGTGTCCCCCAAGTTTTATGTATTAGAAACTTAGCCCCCACTGTGACTGTTAAGAGGATGGGAAATCCTATTATGCTAATTGAAAGGTGGAGCCTTGAAGAGGTGATGTATTGTAAGACTGTGCAGTAGTGAATGGATTAAAAATGGTGGTCAGAGGCATGGTTCTGAGGGCTTTAAAAGAAGAGGAGAATCTCTCTCTCTCTCTCTCTCTCTCTGCTTCCACCATCTTGCAATGTGAGACCCCTGAGTCACTGTCACCACCACCAGATGGACTTGTACTGCTCAGCCTCAGAAACCATAAGCAATAAATGTCGTTTTTCTTTATAAATCACCTAGTTTCAGGTATTTTGTTTTAAGCAACATAAACAGACTAATACAAATATTTACTTTTGAATTGATGAAAATGTAAATTTCAGTTATTAATAACTAAATTCATAGAAGAATTTCTATGTGCTAGCCACTGTCCTAATCAATTTATAATCCTTGCATCATTTAATCCATGTATCAACTATGCAACTTTGAAAATATCTACTATTTTCAGCATACAGATTAAAACAAAACAAAACAAAACTGCACCTTAGAGCAAAATAATGATTCACCCAAGCTTATATAGCTATTTAAGTTGGAGCCCAGGAAAAGAATTCTAGGAGTCTACCTCCAGAGCACACAGCTTAAGTCTCTGTGAAATAGAAGTTCTCTTGCTTAGAGAAATCAAAAAAATTAAACATTACATTTGCCTAGCAATCTTTTATGAAAATCTAATGCATACTGATCAGTCAGAAATCTGAAAAAGGTTTAGATTGCATGGCTTGCATGACAGCCTGGTTGATAATTAATAGGCAGATGACTTAGCAGCACATGGTAACTCACATAAAAAAAATCTATCACACTTTGTGAACAGAATCATCAACTTGCTGGGAATGCAGTACATTTATTATAATGCTGCTTCTAAGACTGAGGAGAGTACATAAATTATTCAGGGTGGGGAGAGACAATTTTTTTACAATGCAAAAGAGATGATTCACAGAATAGAATTGATCAAAATTTATTAATATATTCCTCCATTTAAGTGAATAATTTATTTCATCCTCCCTGGTAGGATAAAACACAGGCATTAACATAAAACTAAGAGTTAATAAATCTAGCTTTATTTCCTAAAGTGAGGGTGTGTTTAAAAATAGAAACTTTGATGATATATGTTACAGGGAATAATTTGCTAATTAAAAGAATATTTAACATTTAATGATTTTTTAAAATTTTCTTTTAATAATGAATAAGCCAGTGAACTGGTATGTTAAAATGCATATTCTTTCATTTTGGATGCTTTCACATGTGTTCATAAATATGATAAAACCAGCTTTGTTTTAATTATCCCACATGCTCCCTTTTCAATTCCAGACATAAAAGAGTTTACTTGCTAGAAAAATGAATATTTTGGATGTGTGTGAAAAGAAAAATTCCTGCACAGTCAGTGAACATTCACACAGCCATTGAGCAAATGCAAATTGAGTACCTACTATGTGCCATGAACTATTTTACTAGTTAAGGTTATAACAATGGACAAGACCCTGAATTTACATCCTCTTCTGAGAAGACGGACAATAAGCATAAACAAAACACAGAAGCATAATCATTCAAGCTTCTGGTAGTTATACATAATGATCACAGAATTAAGCATAATATTAGAATTTTAAATGTGTAGTAGTCCTTTCTAAAGAAATGCTATTTAAAGCTGGGGATGCCTTACATCAACCTGGCCTTGTCATTTGTTTTGACCCATAGAGTGCAACTGATGGTGTGCTAGTTTTGGACCTAGGGTTAAGACCTTGTGTTCTGCTGTCTTGGAATTCTACCTGTGAGATACAAATTAGTAGTACAGGACTGACTGCAAGAAAATGAGGCATCACATGGAAGGAAGCTAGATGTAGAAAATACCATTCTAAATTAACTGACAGCCTGAGGACCCACAAATATAAGAGAGGGTCAGATCAGTAGAAATGCACATCTGATCCAGAGCTGACTGTGAATATTTGAGTGAGAAAAGCCAGGGTCAGGAGTCAGACACAGATAACCTACAGCCTGTGAGCAGTAATGAATACTTAACATTTAAGTACCCCCCACAACATGTGCATTCATATGTATGCACACACACATGCAAATATATCTGTCTAAATGTTCATGTGCCATATAGTTTTTACTATGTGCAGGCTCTATTTCTCAAAGACGTACTGTGTGATAATAAATGCTGATTTTCTCATAGCCAGATCATTGGAAGCTGCAATTTGTACAAATTTTTACCTTCCCTCTACATAAACATTAATACACCAAAAACTCAGTCTGCCACTGTGCATAGTGTATTTATAAGCCATAAATCCAAGTACCTGCAGAGCTAAGGAACTCATCTTAAAGGTGAAAAGATTACCTTTAGAAAGATGAAAGATTTGGACCAGAATGTACCTGACCCTTTAGCAAACCTTTATTAGGTTCCTGGGCGTAATGGTTATAATTCAGCCATTGTCCTTTTTTTGTGAATTACTCTGCTTGAGTGGTTTCTGTTGTTTAGTGTGGCTCACAGAGCTGAGATACACGTTGTGCCTATTGTGGTAATTTACTTACTTCTGTTTTCACAGTGAGAATAAACTCTACCCAGTTCACCCCCCTCTGAAACTGGAAGATCACACTATTAGTACTAACACCCTGAATCTTAGAAGTACGCCTGCATATGCCATGCATGCTACAATCCATCAGTGCTTACTTGCATTAGAAATGTCCCTATCTACTTCCCCCACCATTCAATTAAATTCCAACTGCAACACAACACTAGCTTTTAGGACAGGTAATATCAGAATTTCCTTCCAAATGTAGCATATGTCTTAACAAATCAAATTACTATCTGTATTTGTTTTTATCCTTGGATTCACAGAATTTACATAATATAGCACCTGGTATGCTATTTTTTTTTTTCCTGTTAGGATGACTTATTTATTATTATTTTTTTAATTGACATAAAGTTTTATATATTAATGGTGTACATCATGATATTTTGATGTGTGTATATAGCAATCCCTGAACAAAACGGATTTGAACAAAACAGATTCGAACTGCACGAGTCCACTTATGCTCAATTTTTTTTCAGTAAATAGCAGTCGGCAGAACCTGCCCTTACTGAGAGCCAATCCCATATGTACAGAGGGCCAGCTTTTCATATTTGCAGGTTCCACAGGGCTCTCTATTATACATGGATTTTCGACTAGGCAGTAAGTAGGTTGGAGCTCCTACCCCCTGCATTGTTCAAGGAACAACTGTACGTGTGGAATGGTTAATTGAGCTGAAAAACATACGTGTTACCTCACGTATTTTTTTGTGTGCGATGAAAACACTTAAAATCTACTTTCTTAGCAATTTTTGAATATACAATACATTGTCACTAACTATAGTCACCATGTTGTACTGTAGATCTTTTAAACTTATTCCTCTTGTCTAATTAAATTTTGTGTCTTTTTTATCAACATCTCCTCAATCCGAGAAGAATACTTCTTGAAGCCCCATTTTTATATTTTAATCCAAGTTGACTAGCTGCTGTATCAATGACATGCTCATCAGTTACCTCTCATTTTGTCTTCTGCATTTCAGGAATGCATGATGAGAAAAGAATACTAACAGGTTCTTCAGTAAATGGTGTTGGGAAAACTGGATATAGAGATGCAGAAAAAAAAAAAAAGAAATTGAAACTTTCTCTTACAACATAAACTAAAAGTAATTCAAAATGAACTTAAACATAGGGGGGAAATCTACTTGATGTTGGTCTAAGCAGTGAATTTCTGGCATTGACACCAAAAGCACAGCCAACAAAAGCAAAAATAAGAAAGTGGTAGTACATCAAAACATTTCACTCTGCATTTAACTTCATCTAAATAAGTTATTGAATCTATGTCTTTCTGATCTTATAATTTCCGTGAGGGAGTGAGGGTATCTGTCTCTGGAATTTGTTAATTTGTTACTCAGAGGTGTATTGCAAACATAATTGTTTGTATAAAAGTGTGTATTTTGACTAAAAACACTCTCTTTGAGATTGGGCCTTATTTTCTTTTTATTTTGACACCATAGCAAAATTTCTGGCTTTCAGATTTTTTTTTTGCCAGTGTATTGCGCACTTGAAAAGCAAATATAAATTAAAGGATATTTGTCGAGTTTCATGCCTGCTTATCAGCAGCACTTTGGTTGCTTTAAGTGGAAGAGAAAAGAAATATCCACAAGAATAAAATCAGTGAATTCTTCCATTTACTACTTCTATAAGCAGTCAAAGCAATTGTAAATAAGTGGCAAAACAGTATGATAATAAAAAAACTTTTATTCAGGATTATAAAACCCTTTACTCAGGGTAATAAAATGTTTTAGTTAGAATTATTTTATTCAGGATTATAATTATTTTTTTTAGATTCACAGCAAAGTGGTAATTTTTCACTTTTTGCTTCATTGTATTAACCCATGCTTGATACAACAGACAAACTGATCACTGCTATTATTTATACCAGGTTTATTCCAGCTACTTATAGAAGAAATATTTATGAATTATTTTATTCCAAATGTCAAAAGTAAAAAAAATATATTAAATTAACACGTATTTATTGTACTCCTATTATGGTCAGGCAATGCACTAGGTGATGGATCAATAGCAAAAAATAAATTGGATATAAAATCAATGCTCTCTTGGAGTTTGTAATTCAGTATGGGAAACTGACAAGAACAAAATGAGTAATTTAATTGCATATTTCATTCGAAGATTGTAAGGGCTACACAGATACATAAAGCTGGCAATGGGTTTTGGGAACGGTTGCAAATTTAAACAGGGTAGTGAGGATAGTCCTTACTCAGAAGGGTGCAGGTCTTTGAGCAAACCCTTGAAGTTCTTGCAGTTCTTATAAGGGCCTTTCTTTATCTTGTAAAAAATTGATATTTTTGAGGAATACATCATTCCACTGCCACCATTTTCACAGAATATTCTCTCTTTTGGTTTAAGTAATGTTTCCCCATGATTACATTCAGATTGCGCATTCCCAGCTGGAGTAATAAGTAATGTTATTTCCTCTTCAATATATCACTTCTGGAGGCACATACCCATCTATCCATTTTTTGGCATGTTAATTTGGATCAACCATTCAAGTTGTTGTCCTATTTTACCATTGTACAGATATCATTTCTTTCCTGTGCAACTAATAAGCAATTTGCAGGTAGCACTTTTACAACCATGCAGATACCCTACTCCACACCAAAATTTCCCCTGGGGATTTAGCATGCATTGGTGATTCTTGCCTGGTCCTACCTTTAATATGATCGCTGCAAAATAATGAGTTTCCCACTCCAGCACTCACTCCACATCTATCATTCAGCACTGCACATTCCTCATAGGGAGGGTTAGGGTGGAACAAAGCAGTCAGTATTTTGCTGCTAATATTTTACTTTCTTGTAAAATACCTTCTGAAATATTTTACACAGAAATAAAACAGCAGAATCAAACTAATCTACCATCCATTTTTATATTATCTTAAAACTTTACTATATTTGCCTCAAGGAATTTTATGGATTATTATATCATATTATATTGAAGCTTCCATTATAACTCCAATCCCAATTTCTCCCTTCTTTTCTAGACTATTAATTCTATATTTCCTTATTATTACATATGATTATTTTTGTATATGTCTATATTCATTGCAATCCATAATATTGTACTTTATGTTTCTGAATTTTATGTGAATGGTATCTTGTTATGGGTATTGTGCAAGTGGTGAAATGCAATGGAGTTTGGTGGTTTAGAACAAAACTCTGGAGTGATAGTGCTTTTTTCAATATTCAGTCTTCTATTTATTTTCTGTGTGCCTCGGGCAAGTGTCTTAGCCTTAAGACACTTTTCCACATTTTTCACATCTGTAAAAAAGACATGATAATACTTATTTCAACAAGTTGTTGTGTGTTAAGTGAGTAGTTATTAGAATATACTCAACACAGAATAAGGAATTAAATAAATATTTACCTTTTATTATTTTTGTTCTATTTAGTAAATGCTATATATCTAACATTTATTCAAAATGACAAACGAAGCTGTAATTTACTCATTTGCATGGTCCTATAATACACCCTTGTATGAGCATCCATTACCCATTGTGAGAATTTTAGTTGCTTCAATTGTTCACTAGTACTGTGAGCTGTGACAGACATTACCATATGTGTCTCCATGAGCACATGTGGTGAGTTCTTTGCAACACATGCTTACATGTTAAAGGTTTTGCACCTGTTCAAATACCCTTTTCACTGTCAAATTGCCTTCAAAAGCTGCAGGTATTTATTTCCATCAGCACCTCCCATTTTACCACATTCTCATAAACTCTTAGCCTTCTGAAATGTTTGCAGTTGGTGGTTGTGCAGTGATTTTTTTGTTTGTTTGTTTGTTTGTTTTTGTTTTTATGTTGGAGGGAAAGAACAAATATCCTCAATTACTAAAGTAGTCATGCATCTTTACATCCTCCACCCCTTTTTGGGTCTTGTCCTTCATTACCTGTAAATATATGAATCTTCCCTGGTGTAGATCATAGGGAGATAATAATCTCTCTATAGTTAAAAAATTTCTAAGTTCAAAGACTATGAAGAAATAGACATAGAAATCAAACCAATACAGATCAAAAAGTTGCAAAAAGCTGCATTGGAGAACAAAGCTTGATATGTCGCCCGATGGGCTTTAGTACTTTTCCCATATAACTAATCACATCCACGGAGCCACTGGTACTGCTGAAGAACTTCAACTTCCCTGTTCCCACCCAGTCCCTGAGTCTGTTTCAGAAAACCTCCCCCCCCCCCCCCCCCCCCCCCGCCGACACAAATTCCCATGTGTAAAGTCAAGCAGCAACATGAGACAGAGATGGAGCTAAGCCAAGTGTGCTTGGTTTATTTATTCAAGCTTAGCAACTGGGCAAGACGGGATGTGGAGAGAGCCCAAGAGGGGTCGCCTCATAGTTATCACTGCTAGAGAAAATGGTGGACATACCCTTCCTTCCAGAAAAAAAAAAAAAAAAAAAAAAAGACTAATTACTGCTCACTATCACCCTCAGATTTTTGTGCCATGCACACTTCTGTCTTAACTATTAAGGCTATGGTGAGCAGCAGTGTGCTAGTCCTCATGGCTAAAAGGACAGAAAGGTAATATCTGTAGCAGCTCCAAGCTCAGGAAATTAATGAACAAAATCAAATCTTCTGTTTCTAATGTTATTGTCTCAAACCACAGAGTACTTATTGAATTTTATTACTAAAGTCATACAGAATGTATTCTTCTGTCTGGATTTTTTGCTCAGTATTATTTTTTGTGAAATTCATGCATGCTTTTGCATGTAGCTCTCTTTGATTCATTTTCATTAATCTAAAGTATTCTAATGCGTAAGTACTCCACAACATATTTATATTTGCATTTAGGTGAACATGTTCCTATTTTTAGCTATAGAAAACAGTGATGCTACTATGATCATCCTTTTACAGGTCATTGATGCAGATATATATGCACCTCTTTTTCGTACATCAACATGAATGAAAATACTTAAGAAAATATTAATAAATCCAGCAATACTTGCAAAGGATAACAGGTAAGAAAATTGGGTTTCTTTTATGAATACAAAGTTGGTTTGAAAATTTAGCAATTAATTAAGATTATTCATCACCTTGGCTGAATATCTAAGAAAAAGTATATGTTCTTCTCAAACACTGCAGAAAAAAAGTATTTAAAACAAATATGATGCACTCTAAGCACTTAAGAAATAAAGGGAACTTCCTTAATGTAATAAGGGTACCAATGTATCAAACTTAGCAGTAACTTGTAAGAATTACTCTTTGAGGGAATAAGAGAGGGACGCCTAACATCAACAGCTGAATTCACCATTGAACTGGCATTCCTAGCCAGTAATCAAGTGAATAAAAGTTATAGATGTCATAAAGATGGAAAACAAATCAGCAAAACCACCATTATTTATAATTATAAATGTATATTTAGAAAGTTAAATGGATCTCACAAATAATTTATTAGAATTAATAAGTGAATTTATCAAGTTTTCTGACAAATTAGCCACATATACAGTTCAAATTTACAACTTGGAATCTGGCTACAAATCATAGTGAAAGCAACAGATATTTTTCTGCTCCTAGAGGTTTAGAAAGCCAATATACATAAGCTTCATAACTTTTCAAATTAAGCCCTAACCAGAGTCCTTAACTTTCCCTTTTACCAATAATCTAATCTTTGCGAAGTTAAGATATTTCAATTTAGTTATAATTAAGTTTAACCACACTAGTGAAAAAAACCTATACTTATCAAAGGCTGTACTGGTAAAACCTACACACCTACAATTTTAACCACTACAAATCATTACGATGAAAGACACTGTGACTCACATTTACTGCAGTAAAAACCTAAAACCGCCCCAATAGGCAGTGCAAAACTTTAATCTAGTTTTTAGCCTCATGAACATGTCCTCTTACTTATTTCCTTAATTTCCTGCATAGTTATCATCATGCTGGACTTATGGATGGTGATTTTTTTTTCTTGCCTTAAATCTTCTCTAAGTTCAGAATCAATTAACAAGTACACATAGTAATTAGACAACTAGAGAATAAAATACCAAGTTAATTACTGATAGATTTGGATCGGAAATTGCAGTTGGATGGTGGACAAAAAGGCTTCTAATATTCTCCCCACTGAATTGATCTTTCCCATCTCTGCCAGCCCCAGCACTCAGCACTCCTACAAAATGTCAAAACCTACCCTCGTAAGCATATCGCACTGTCCAGCTAGGAGGAGATATTTGGCAGTGGGAGGTTTTATTAGATAAGGAGTGAGTCACTATGTACAACATGTTACTTTTTTTCCCTCTCCCTAATTCACTAATTAAAAACAACTTCTAAAGTAGAATGACAGAGGTGGTGGAGAAAGGACAGAAATATCCTGACCCATTATTCCCTTCTTGGGGAGCATGATGGAAATTTTCTAAACCCCATGCAAATGTAAGAAATAAAGAATAAAAATTGCACTGCTGATCATATATATGCATTGGATATCCTTTCTTTGGATGCTTTTATTAACCTTGTATGGTGTTTTTTCATGATTGGATTTTTAAAAATATTTTTATGCTTATCAGTATTACAGTTGGTCCAAGACAATTATATTTTTTAAAAATTTCTTTTGCTTAAGGAATCCTTTACAACCTTCAGTCATCAGGTAATCTGCTATAATTTTTTTGTAATATATAAAGTATTAATTTTTTATGTTTGTGTGAATAATAGTTTTTTTCCTTTAATTAATTAATTAGTTAATCAATCAATCAATCAATCAATTAATTGTTTTTGCATTCGGAGTTGTTGCGGAGAAGTTGGGGAAGAGGGAGAGGGGGGAAGGGGTGGGAGACAGGGTGGGAGGAGGAAGAAGAAGGGAAGGTGGGCATGGTCAAGGCACGTGGCATCCCTCTCATTCCATCAGGGCAGGCCAGGGGGGTTCCAGAGGCAGCTTGGTGGTCATCACTGGACTGGATGTGGATGTCAGAAGACAGTGGCTGATGCCCTCACCTCTCCCCAACCTTGGCTCAGGAGCTAGGGATGCTTCTGGCTGTGACTTGGTGGTTGTTGCTGGGATGGATACAGACATGGGAGGGGCTGCCCTGGCTCAGGGGTCTGGGGTGCTTCTGCAAGCAGCCTGGTGGTCATCGCTGGGGTGGAAACTGATGTTGGAGGGGTGTGGCTGAGGCCCTCAGCACCCCTCCAGCCCGGTTTAGGAGCCCTGGGTGCTTCTAGTCCTTCTGGGTTTAAAGGTGTTCTTTGGTGGTGTTAGTTCTTTAATGGTTAATATCAGAACTTTACCTCTGATCTACTTTTTTTTTGTCTTTTCTTTCAGTTCTGTGATGGATTATTAGGTACCCCCACCACTTAAACTCTGCACTGGAGCTAATTTGTTGTCCTTTGCTTACTTCTGAAATGGGGAAACCTCCTGTGGGAACCAGCACTTAAGCCCTGTTGTTGAGTTAAATTGCTGCTGCGCTGCTGATTCTCTGGGGAAGGCTTTTTGTGAAGCTCAGTATTTAATTGTTGACCTTGTAAGTACTTTCGGGTGTTGTGAGGTCCGATAGATCTGGATTGTGTGGAAACTCTGGTCTGGGACTGAGTCTTTTCAGCAAACTTCACCCCTGCAGTTCTATATTCCTGATCACTCTCCACTGAGTGGTCCTGTGCTGTTTGGAGGACAGATCAACTGTCCATGCTGTGCCCCAATGTTCCCCTGGTGGGCCCATTTCCCCCACCTCCTGTACTCCAAACACTTCCCATAGGGAAGGCCATGAGCTGGTCTTTTGTGATGACTGAACAGCCTCTGAGTGGCTCCTTTTTTCACCTGTCTGTGGCCCTTTGGTCCTATGTGAGTCCATGGGAACTCTGTCAGTGAGTGGTCTTGCTGGCCTGGGGGCCACCAAGGCCCTCTTCTCCCCTGCAGACTCATAGCAACTTCATACAAAGGGCACAGCTATGGCTTCTGACAGCTCTTGCTCCATGTGCTCACCAGGGCCAACCTTGAAGTGGTCAGGGCTCGAAAATGTCAAAGCAATCCTTTCTTTCTCTCATTGTGACCTCCTGCCTTCATGACTCTGTAGGTCTCTCCCCCTCTTCCCCTGAGCACTAGCGGCCCCAGCTGGGGACCATCTATTCCCCCATCTTGATCAGAAGTCCTCTCAGTGACTCCACTTCCAGCCTTCCACAAAGTTTATTTTTAATGTGAGAACAGAGTTAATTAAATTTTGCTGTTCTGTTATATAACTCTGCTATGCTTATCCCCTTGTTTTATCCTGTATTTTCTTGTTACACCTCTTGACACATATCATAGCTCCCTTACATTCAGGAGGGATCATGTTATTAGTTTGCACCAATAGAAACTTAGAAAAGGGGATACGTGTCAACACTAGAGCTAAAGAGCTAACAGCAGATGTGTCCTCTTCGTTCTCCTTTCAACTCTGTCTACAGCCAGAAATAGAGAATAGAGCACAGAACTCATCCCCAGAGAAATGGCAGGGCCACAGCATGGAAGGAGGTTGGGACGTGGGTAGACTAGAGCCTTCCTTCATATCCCAAACCCTGTCAACACATAATCACACTATTGCATGAGTGAGAAATAAGCCTTTATTATATTAAATCATTGAGATTTGGAGATTGTTTGTTAGTATTTATGATATTTGTTAATATAGAAGTTAATACAGTGATGTGGCTTTTTGAAAATATGATAACTTAAAATACATGGCCTTGATCTAGCAATTGTGTAGTGAGTGGTAATGGAAGTTATGCCATAGGTTAGAAAAATAGGGTTTCATGTTATGCAGTGGAAGAAATATTGCTTAAACTGTTTTCTGAATAATTTAGAAGTCAGTTTATCTCTTTGGAGCTAATGGCTATGGTAGAATTGATTGGAATGATTAGGGTGTTGTTGTGTTGACTACTATTTTCTACCTTTGATAAGGTGTTACATTAATGAGATAACTCAGAAAAGAATGCACTAGTTTATAAACTGAAATTAAATGTTATAGAAAAAGTTCAGAAGTTAGTAACTTGAAATGATTCGTAACTTGAAACGGCAAGCTTCTTTTACAACTAAATCTTTAAGATATATGATTTTTAAAAAGCTTTGAGCATCAAAGGCTCAGTAAAGTTCTCAGTGAACAAAGCAACTCAGATCTTGGGAAAGACGCCAATTAAGACAATGTGTTTTCATGTCAAGCATGATATACTGAAGGTGTTTGCCATTAGATTGCCAGAGGAAGGCCCAGGGGCAAGAATGCAAAGACATAAAGATTGGAGAATTCTGTGTCCAAAAGAATTTTCTGTATGTTTCCTTCCTCAGGGAGCTAACAGAAAAAAAAGAAAAAGAAAAAATAATAATAAAAAAGATCTGAATGAACTATGTTTCTGGAGGATTGTGTTTAGAAAAAGAAAAAAAACGAAAAAAAAAAAAAAAGAAAGAAAGAAAAAGAAATCCAGAAGCTTGGTCTAAGAAGTTCTTTTACTCTTTGTGTTAAAATTATATGGAATATAGAGTAGGCACCAAAATCTACCCAGCCCAGGGAGCACTTATATCTCAATTCTCACACCAGTTGTTAATAGGAGGATATTGGTTAAAGAAGAACTACCAACAGGGTGGAGGCTAGAGGCACAGAAAGAATAGATAAGATAATTCCTCCTGGAAAGAGCCTATTAATAAAATTTGGCTCATGCCCAAGGCTATCTCAGTACCTGCCCAACATTATTTGAAAGTTGCTACTGCCTGGAATTACTGCTTTTCTTTGTGAATTGCATTCTTTCCATTTCTGACTAGAAGTGGTTTATACTTTGCTCTTTGCTTGTTGAGAAAATAACTTGTTTTTGGAGGTCATTGGACAACAAGGAGCTATATCTGTTCTGGCGGAGAGATTATTTATAGATGCTGGACCTGAGAGGAATGCACTTATTGGAGGAGCTTTGAAGTTTTTCCCACTGGAATAGAATGTTGCTATTGTGAGTTTGTGGAGGGGGTGTGATTGCAGATTGACATGCACAAAAGAAAGGTGGATTATAACCTAAACTTCTGGTGCTCACCAATACTTGTACTTTTTCCTTTCTTGAAATGTAGATAGAACACATTTTTCAAGCTTCATTTAGC